>NC_091821.1:433472897-433772897 GCF_038994185.2 Dermacentor albipictus | reverse complement strand
TGAGCTCACGATTGCCCTGAACGGTGAGAGCAACATTCGTAATGCATAATGGCGCGGGTGGAGTTGCAGAGGCGAAATTACAAACAACCATTGCTGCGCGCGGCGGTGCTAGCGGTTAGTATGTTTGGTATTGGAAAAAACCTTCCAAAGGGAAAAAACATAACTGTGCTCGGGAGACCACATAGTTAGGCCTCGAAGGAGATGTTCCTGTCATGAGAAACCATTGTTTGTCACTCCATTGTTCAATTACAACTACACCTTGCGATGCGCGTAACGTCGCCGTCGTCTACAAGCCTTGCTGACCATTGCAGCCTCCGAAATGCTCCGACGCGCGCCCACGCTGGCTCCGTGACGCCCGAAACATTGCCCATATTGCAAAGCCCTAAACTCTGACGATAGCCTATACAATGTTTTTAAGTAGCGAGAAATGCTGGGAAAGCTAGCGAGACTTTCTGCAGAGGCTGCGTTTGTTGTTTGTGCCAGCACCTTGGTGAAACCGTTTTAACGCGAGCGGATTCCCTTCCTTACTTCAGCCCTTTTGAGTCTACCTATCTAGCCTCTTATAAGCCGACAAAGTGAGCCTTGGTGAAACCGTTTTAACGCGAGCGGCATCCTTTCCTTACTTCAGCCCTTTTGAGTCTACCTATCTAGCCTCTTATAAGCCGACAAAGTGACCCTTGTTGAAACCGTTTTAACGCGAGCGGCATCCTTTCCTTACTTCAGCCCTTTTGAGTCTACCTATCTAGCCTCTCATAAGCCGACAAAGTGAGCCTTGGTGAAACCGTTTTAACGCGAGCGGCATCCTTTCCTTACTTCAGCCCTTTTGAGTCTACCTATCTAGCCTCTTATAAGCCGACAAAGTGAGCCTTGGTGAAACCGTTTTAACGCGAGCGGCATCCTTTCCTTACTTCAGCCCTTTTGAGTCTACCTATCTAGCCTCTTATAAGCCGACAAAGTGAGCCTTGGTGAAACCGTTTTAACGCGAGCGACATCCCTTCCTTACTTCAGCCCTTTTGAGTCTACCTACCTAGCCTCTTATAAGCCGACAAAGTGACCCTTGTTGAAACCGTTTTAACGCGAGCGGCATCCTTTCCTTACTTCAGCCCTTTTGAGTCTACCTATCTAGCCTCTTATAAGCCGACAAAGTGAGCCTTGGTGAAACCGTTTTAACGCGACCGGCATCCCTTCCTTACTTCAGCCTTTTTGAGTCTACCTATCTAGCCTCTTATAAGCCGACAAAGTGAGCCTTGGTGAAACCGTTTTAACGCGAGCGGCATCCTTTCCTTACTTCAGCCCTTTTGAGTCTACCTATCTAGCCTCTTATAAGCCGACAAAGTGACCCTTGTTGAAACCGTTTTAACGCGAGCGGCATCCTTTCCTTACTTCAGCCCTTTTGAGTCTACCTATCTAGCCTCTTATAAGCCGACAAAGTGAGCCTTGGTGAAACCGTTTTAACGCGAGCGGCATCCTTTCCTTACTTCAGCCCTTTTGAGTCTACCTATCTAGCCTCTTATAAGCCGACAAAGTGAGCCTTGGTGAAACCGTTTTAACGCGAGCGGCATCCCTTCCTTACTTCAGCCTTTTTGAGTCTACCTATCTAGCCTCTTATAAGCCGACAAAGTGAGCCTTGGTGAAACCGTTTTAACGCGAGCGGCATCCTTTCCTTACTTCAGCCCTTTTGAGTCTACCTATCTAGCCTCTTATAAGCCGACAAAGTGACCCTTGTTGAAACCGTTTTAACGCGAGCGGCATCCTTTCCTTACTTCAGCCCTTTTGAGTCTACCTATCTAGCCTCTTATAAGCCGACAAAGTGACCCTTGTTGAAACCGTTTTAACGCGAGCGGCATCCTTTCCTTACTTCAGCCCTTTTGAGTCTACCTATCTAGCCTCTTATAAGCCGACAAAGTGAGCCTTGGTGAAACCGTTTTAACGCGAGCGGCATCCTTTCCTTACTTCAGCCCTTTTGAGTCTACCTATCTAGCCTCTTATAAGCCGACAAAGTGACCCTTGTTGAAACCGTTTTAACGCGAGCGGCATCCTTTCCTTACTTCAGCCCTTTTGAGTCTACCTATCTAGCCTCTTATAAGCCGACAAAGTGAGCCTTGGTGAAACCGTTTTAACGCGAGCGGCATCCCTTCCTTACTTCAGCCTTTTTGAGTCTACCTATCTAGCCTCTTATAAGCCGACAAAGTGAGCCTTGGTGAAACCGTTTTAACGCGAGCGGCATCCTTTCCTTACTTCAGCCCTTTTGAGTCTACCTATCTAGCCTCTTATAAGCCGACAAAGTGAGCCTTGGTGAAACCGTTTTAACGCGAGCGGCATCCCTTCCTTACTTCAGCCTTTTTGAGTCTACCTATCTAGCCTCTTATAAGCCGACAAAGTGAGCCTTGGTGAAACCGTTTTAACGCGAGCGGCATCCTTTCCTTACTTCAGCCCTTTTGAGTCTACCTATCTAGCCTCTTATAAGCCGACAAAGTGACCCTTGTTGAAACCGTTTTAACGCGAGCGGCATCCTTTCCTTACTTCAGCCCTTTTGAGTCTACCTATCTAGCCTCTTATAAGCCGACAAAGTGAGCCTTGGTGAAACCGTTTTAACGCGAGCGGCATCCCTTCCTTACTTCAGCCTTTTTGAGTCTACCTATCTAGCCTCTTATAAGCCGACAAAGTGAGCCTTGGTGAAACCGTTTTAACGCGAGCGGCATCCTTTCCTTACTTCAGCCCTTTTGAGTCTACCTATCTAGCCTCTTATAAGCCGACAAAGTGACCCTTGTTGAAACCGTTTTAACGCGAGCGGCATCCTTTCCTTACTTCAGCCCTTTTGAGTCTACCTATCTAGCCTCTTATAAGCCGACAAAGTGAGCCTTGGTGAAACCGTTTTAACGCGAGCGGCATCCTTTCCTTACTTCAGCCCTTTTGAGTCTACCTATCTAGCCTCTTATAAGCCGACAAAGTGAGCCTTGGTGAAACCGTTTTAACGCGAGCGGCATCCCTTCCTTACTTCAGCCTTTTTGAGTCTACCTATCTAGCCTCTTATAAGCCGACAAAGTGAGCCTTGGTGAAACCGTTTTAACGCGAGCGACATCCTTTCCTTACTTCAGCCCTTTTGAGTCTACCTATCTAGCCTCTTATAAGCCGACAAAGTGACCCTTGTTGAAACCGTTTTAACGCGAGCGGCATCCTTTCCTTACTTCAGCCCTTTTGAGTCTACCTATCTAGCCTCTTATAAGCCGACAAAGTGAGCCTTGGTGAAACCGTTTTAACGCGAGCGGCATCCTTTCCTTACTTCAGCCCTTTTGAGTCTACCTATCTAGCCTCTTATAAGCCGACAAAGTGACCCTTGTTGAAACCGTTTTAACGCGAGCGGCATCCTTTCCTTACTTCAGCCCTTTTGAGTCTACCTATCTAGCCTCTTATAAGCCGACAAAGTGAGCCTTGGTGAAACCGTTTTAACGCGAGCGGCATCCTTTCCTTACTTCAGCCCTTTTGAGTCTACCTATCTAGCCTCTTATAAGCCGACAAAGTGACCCTTGTTGAAACCGTTTTAACGCGAGCGGCATCCTTTCCTTACTTCAGCCCTTTTGAGTCTACCTATCTAGCCTCTTATAAGCCGACAAAGTGACCCTTGGTGAAACCGTTTTAACGCGAGCGACATCCCTTCCTTACTTCAGCCTTTTTGAGTCTACCTATCTAGCCTCTTATAAGCCGACAAAGTGAGCCTTGGTGAAACCGTTTTAACGCGAGCGGCATCCTTTCCTTACTTCAGCCCTTTTGAGTCTACCTATCTAGCCTCTTATAAGCCGACAAAGTGACCCTTGTTGAAACCGTTTTAACGCGAGCGGCATCCTTTCCTTACTTCAGCCCTTTTGAGTCTACCTATCTAGCCTCTTATAAGCCGACAAAGTGACCCTTGTTGAAACCGTTTTAACGCGAGCGGCATCCTTTCCTTACTTCAGCCCTTTTGAGTCTACCTATCTAGCCTCTTATAAGCCGACAAAGTGAGCCTTGGTGAAACCGTTTTAACGCGAGCGGCATCCTTTCCTTACTTCAGCCCTTTTGAGTCTACCTATCTAGCCTCTTATAAGCCGACAAAGTGACCCTTGTTGAAACCGTTTTAACGCGAGCGGCATCCTTTCCTTACTTCAGCCCTTTTGAGTCTACCTATCTAGCCTCTTATAAGCCGACAAAGTGAGCCTTGGTGAAACCGTTTTAACGCGAGCGGCATCCTTTCCTTACTTCAGCCCTTTTGAGTCTACCTATCTAGCCTCTTATAAGCCGACAAAGTGACCCTTGTTGAAACCGTTTTAACGCGAGCGGCATCCTTTCCTTACTTCAGCCCTTTTGAGTCTACCTATCTAGCCTCTTATAAGCCGACAAAGTGACCCTTGTTGAAACCGTTTTAACGCGAGCGGCATCCTTTCCTTACTTCAGCCCTTTTGAGTCTACCTATCTAGCCTCTTATAAGCCGACAAAGTGAGCCTTGGTGAAACCGTTTTAACGCGAGCGGCATCCTTTCCTTACTTCAGCCCTTTTGAGTCTACCTATCTAGCCTCTTATAAGCCGACAAAGTGACCCTTGTTGAAACCGTTTTAACGCGAGCGGCATCCTTTCCTTACTTCAGCCCTTTTGAGTCTACCTATCTAGCCTCTTATAAGCCGACAAAGTGACCCTTGTTGAAACCGTTTTAACGCGAGCGGCATCCTTTCCTTACTTCAGCCCTTTTGAGTCTACCTATCTAGCCTCTTATAAGCCGACAAAGTGACCCTTGTTGAAACCGTTTTAACGCGAGCGGCATCCTTTCCTTACTTCAGCCCTTTTGAGTCTACCTATCTAGCCTCTTATAAGCCGACAAAGTGACCCTTGTTGAAACCGTTTTAACGCGAGCGGCATCCTTTCCTTACTTCAGCCCTTTTGAGTCTACCTATCTAGCCTCTTATAAGCCGACAAAGTGACCCTTGTTGAAACCGTTTTAACGCGAGCGGCATCCTTTCCTTACTTCAGCCCTTTTGAGTCTACCTATCTAGCCTCTTATAAGCCGACAAAGTGACCCTTGTTGAAACCGTTTTAACGCGAGCGGCATCCTTTCCTTACTTCAGCCCTTTTGAGTCTACCTATCTAGCCTCTTATAAGCCGACAAAGTGAGCCTTGGTGAAACCGTTTTAACGCGAGCGGCATCCTTTCCTTACTTCAGCCCTTTTGAGTCTACCTATCTAGCCTCTTATAAGCCGACAAAGTGACCCTTGTTGAAACCGTTTTAACGCGAGCGGCATCCTTTCCTTACTTCAGCCCTTTTGAGTCTACCTATCTAGCCTCTTATAAGCCGACAAAGTGACCCTTGTTGAAACCGTTTTAACGCGAGCGGCATCCTTTCCTTACTTCAGCCCTTTTGAGTCTACCTATCTAGCCTCTTATAAGCCGACAAAGTGACCCTTGTTGAAACCGTTTTAACGCGAGCGGCATCCTTTCCTTACTTCAGCCCTTTTGAGTCTACCTATCTAGCCTCTTATAAGCCGACAAAGTGACCCTTGTTGAAACCGTTTTAACGCGAGCGGCATCCTTTCCTTACTTCAGCCCTTTTGAGTCTACCTATCTAGCCTCTTATAAGCCGACAAAGTGAGCCTTGGTGAAACCGTTTTAACGCGAGCGGCATCCTTTCCTTACTTCAGCCCTTTTGAGTCTACCTATCTAGCCTCTTATAAGCCGACAAAGTGAGCCTTGGTGAAACCGTTTTAACGCGAGCGACATCCTTTCCTTACTTCAGCCCTTTTGAGTCTACCTATCTAGCCTCTTATACGCCGACAAAGTGAGCCTTGTTGAAACCGTTTTAACGCGAGCGGCATCCTTTCCTTACTTCAGCCCTTTTGAGTCTACCTATCTAGCCTCTTATAAGCCGACAAAGTGAGCCTTGTTGAAACCGTTTTAACGCGAGCGACATCCTTTCCTTACTTCAGCCCTTTTGAGTCTACCTATCTAGCCTCTTATAAGCCGACAAAGTGACCCTTGTTGAAACCGTTTTAACGCGAGCGGCATCCTTTCCTTACTTCAGCCCTTTTGAGTCTACCTATCTAGCCTCTTATAAGCCGACAAAGTGACCCTTGTTGAAACCGTTTTAACGCGAGCGGCATCCTTTCCTTACTTCAGCCCTTTTGAGTCTACCTATCTAGCCTCTTATAAGCCGACAAAGTGAGCCTTGGTGAAACCGTTTTAACGCGAGCGGCATCCTTTCCTTACTTCAGCCCTTTTGAGTCTACCTATCTAGCCTCTTATAAGCCGACAAAGTGACCCTTGTTGAAACCGTTTTAACGCGAGCGACATCCTTTCCTTACTTCAGCCCTTTTGAGTCTACCTATCTAGCCTCTTATAAGCCGACAAAGTGACCCTTGTTGAAACCGTTTTAACGCGAGCGGCATCCTTTCCTTACTTCAGCCCTTTTGAGTCTACCTATCTAGCCTCTTATAAGCCGACAAAGTGACCCTTGTTGAAACCGTTTTAACGCGAGCGGCATCCTTTCCTTACTTCAGCCCTTTTGAGTCTACCTATCTAGCCTCTTATAAGCCGACAAAGTGAGCCTTGGTGAAACCGTTTTAACGCGAGCGGCATCCTTTCCTTACTTCAGCCCTTTTGAGTCTACCTATCTAGCCTCTTATAAGCCGACAAAGTGACCCTTGTTGAAACCGTTTTAACGCGAGCGGCATCCTTTCCTTACTTCAGCCCTTTTGAGTCTACCTATCTGGCCTCTTATAAGCCGACAAAGTGAGCCTTGGTGAAACCGTTTTTACGCGAGCGACATCCCTTCCTTACTTCAGCCTTTTTGAGTCTACCTATCTAGCCTCTTATAAGCCGACAAAGTGACCCTTGTTGAAACCGTTTTAACGCGAGCGGCATCCTTTCCTTACTTCAGCCCTTTTGAGTCTACCTATCTAGCCTCTTATAAGCCGACAAAGTGACCCTTGTTGAAACCGTTTTAACGCGAGCGGCATCCTTTCCTTACTTCAGCCCTTTTGAGTCTACCTATCTAGCCTCTTATAAGCCGACAAAGTGAGCCTTGGTGAAACCGTTTTAACGCGAGCGGCATCCTTTCCTTACTTCAGCCCTTTTGAGTCTACCTATCTAGCCTCTTATAAGCCGACAAAGTGAGCCTTGGTGAAACCGTTTTAACGCGAGCGGCATCCTTTCCTTACTTCAGCCCTTTTGAGTCTACCTATCTAGCCTCTTATAAGCCGACAAAGTGACCCTTGTTGAAACCGTTTTAACGCGAGCGGCATCCTTTCCTTACTTCAGCCCTTTTGAGTCTACCTATCTAGCCTCTTATAAGCCGACAAAGTGAGCCTTGGTGAAACCGTTTTAACGCGAGCGGCATCCTTTCCTTACTTCAGCCCTTTTGAGTCTATCTATCTAGCCTCTTATAAGCCGACAAAGTGAGCCTTGGTGAAACCGTTTTAACGCGAGCGACATCCTTTCCTTACTTCAGCCCTTTTGAGTCTACCTATCTAGCCTCTTATACGCCGACAAAGTGAGCCTTGTTGAAACCGTTTTAACGCGAGCGGCATCCTTTCCTTACTTCAGCCCTTTTGAGTCTACCTATCTAGCCTCTTATAAGCCGACAAAGTGAGCCTTGTTGAAACCGTTTTAACGCGAGCGACATCCTTTCCTTACTTCAGCCCTTTTGAGTCTACCTATCTAGCCTCTTATAAGCCGACAAAGTGAGCCTTGGTGAAACCGTCTTAACGCGAGCGGCATCCTTTCCTTACTTCAGCCCTTTTGAGTCTACCTATCTAGCCTCTTATAAGCCGACAAAGTGAGCCTTGGTGAAACCGTTTTAACGCGAGCGGCATCCTTTCCTTACTTCAGCCCTTTTGAGTCTACCTATCTAGCCTCTTATAAGCCGACAAAGTGAGCCTTGGTGAAACCGTTTTAACGCGAGCGGCATCCTTTCCTTACTTCAGCCCTTTTGAGTCTACCTATCTAGCCTCTTATAAGCCGACAAAGTGAGCCTTGTTGAAACCGTTTTAACGCGAGCGACATCCTTTCCTTACTTCAGCCCTTTTGAGTCTACCTATCTAGCCTCTTATAAGCCGACAAAGTGAGCCTTGTTGAAACCGTTTTAACGCGAGCGACATCCTTTCCTTACTTCAGCCCTTTTGAGTCTACCTATCTAGCCTCTTATAAGCCGACAAAGTGAGCCTTGGTGAAACCGTTTTAACGCGAGCGGCATCCTTTCCTTACTTCAGCCCTTTTGAGTCTACCTATCTAGCCTCTTATAAGCCGACAAAGTGAGCCTTGTTGAAACCGTTTTAACGCGAGCGGCATCCTTTCCTTACTTCAGCCCTTTTGAGTCTACCTATCTAGCCTCTTATACGCCGACAAAGTGTCCCTTGGTGAAACCGTTTTAACGCGAGCGACATCCTTTCCTTACTTCAGCCCTTTTGAGTCTACCTATCTAGCCTCTTATAAGCCGACAAAGTGACCCTTGGTGAAACCGTTTTAACGCGAGCGGCATCATTTCCTTACTTCAGCCCTTTTGAGTCTACCTATCTAGCCTCTTATAAGCCGACAAAGTGACCCTTGGTGAAACCGTTTTAACGCGAGCGGCATCATTTCCTTACTTCAGCCCTTTTGAGTCTACCCATTTAGCCTCTGATTCACCGAAAAAGTGACCCAAGTTGTCTATCTGCTTTGTCCGCTAGGTTTGGGCTCCTGGTCGTGACGAAGTCGTGGTCGTTCCATCGTCGTTAATCCAGCTTCGGTGTCTTACTCTCGTCATGCTGTCACGCTTTCTACTCGGACTATGTGACACGAGTTGTCTAATAGCTTGGTCTACTGACCGTGATGCCGTCGCGGACGTTGCATCGCCGTCATTACAGCTTCGCTATCCGACTGTAGCGTCATGCCGCCTTCATCAAGTCACAATCGTCGTAGAATCGTCATACGTCCGTTGTCTCACAACCATCGTCGTGTCGTCGTAGTCATTCGATCGTTGTCACTCTAGCTTCGCGATCTGATTTTCGTCGTGCCGTCGCTGATACGATTTCCACTCCGGCACAGTGGTCCAAGCTGTCTAAAGCTTGGGTCACTAGGTATGTGTTCAAGGTCGTGATGACGCCGTCATTGTTTCATCGTTGTCATTCCAGCTTTGTCGTCCAATCGTCGTCATGCCGTTGTCATCGCAGCTGTCCTTTTATCATTGAAGGCACGTCCATGCTAGCGGCAGACGTGCAGTAACGGCGAACCGGCCTCCAGTGCCGTAGAGCGTGTGCCGCGCGAGAGCTGCCTCCGCCACCGGCGATGACGCACATCGGCTGCAGCTTCCGTTCCAAACAAAATAACTTCCGCCCGATAAAGCGATTCGCAGATTGTCCATTTTATGAAAAACGACATCCACTGTCAAACGTTGAACACGAAAGAGAGCTCCGATACTTGTCGAGCTCGGCTGCAGATCGCGGCTACCCATTGCAGACGACCGGCTCGGCTGTGCTCGCATCGCAGCCGACGGCGTCGCTAGTAACAGCCTATTTTCTTCTCTGTGTATAACTATTACGAAGAGCGACACCAACGGTAAGAAAATATTGTGGCTTGTGAGAGTCGGTGATTCATTCTGATGCGCCGCCAGCTTTATAGCTTTGAAGTGAACCGGAGCAGGCCTAGCAACGATATCGGCGCCGCTGAGCGATCAGCGGTGGTGAGGCTGCCGTTGGTGCCAGGGTGACCACACCTCGGTCGCTGATTGGCCATTTCGTCGTACGGCTTCCGCATAAATGGGCCCCTCCCTTCCTCTCTACGGCCGGGAACTCTCGCCGTTCACTAGCAAAACTACCGTCGAAGGGCACACGGCATGCGGTGAGTTGCCGTGCCGGTAATGTGGACGGGCCTCAGCACTTAGTAACGTCATCCGATTGTCGTCATTGCACCGTCGTCATACGCCTTCGTTACATCCACACCTATCTTTCTTCGTCAATGTATTGCCATCATACTATTGTCATTCGATCATGATTATGCCAGCCATGGCATGCCGTCATCGTTAGACGGCCGCTATCGTGTATTCGTTGTCTTGCCTTTAAACCGGCAAGAAGACTGGGATGAAGCCGTCAAGAGCAACGACCTTCACGTCCAGCTTCGGGCTGTCCAAAGGGCCTGCGACAGGGCTGAAGATCACGGTCTTCCGCCCCCGGCGCAGGTGCGGCCCGCGACTACGACACGGTAGTCCCTTAGGACCAATTAAAGTTTCTTGTCTGTCTGTCTGTCTGTTGTCAGACTCTCGTCGTCATGCCGTCGCAGTGGTGTCATTGTCATCATGCAAGTTGCATGACGCAGTCAGTGTCACGCCATTGCCATCGTAGACTTGTGGTCATTGTCGCCATACATTCGAATCGATGCCATCGCTGTCGTTTAATCGTCGTTATTGTAACTTTGACATCCAACTCTCGCCAAGCTGTCGTCATGCCTTCGTTTCACCGTCGTCATCACTTGAGGAATGCGGTCTTCAGGAATGCGGTTTGTCGCTACATTGCTGGAATGTTATTCTTATTAGTGTCGACAGTCGTCGCGAGGCGAGTTCTCCCGTATTTTATTTAGATTCAGTATTTAGTGAAAAAAGAAAGAATAAGTATTTGAAGAACATTGTTCTTGTACGGCTTCTGGTACGTGGGTTGAGAAAAATTTGCTTTTCGTTCTTTTTCTTTGCGGATTTTTTTTTTTTTTTGAGGCCGTCGCGGCAACCACACGTGCGCGTGTTTTTGCTCGGGATTTTACGATTTTACGAATTTAGGAATTTAGGAATTTTACGATTTTACAGATGTTGCGTCAAGCCTTAAGGAAAATAGCTTCGCCAAAATGTTTTAGAGGTGCTAAAGGACGGGGTCGGTGCAAGATTGCCAGGAATTTATGCAAGAACGAATAATACGACGGTTCCCATGTTGCACTTTTGTGGCAGCGCAATACACCCTACCAGATGGCTGTACTTCGTTCCAGCAAGCTTATTCAGACGAGTCCTTGACACAGACGAAATCTGCAACAGAGTTAGCTGTTGCTGCATAAGTAACTGTGACGTAAAAACAACCCGTAGCTTTTTACTCTTTGTGGTTTCCGTAATTTGCTGCTGCTTGTGGGCCGTAACCATAAGTATATCATCGTAAATAAAGCGCGTTTATGTCCTACAAACGGTATGAGCACAGAAAATGAAATTCAAGCTACACGTAACTTCCCCCACCCTCTCATTGTCATATATCGGTGGCGTTTCTGCGAATTTCACTGTTCGCAGGTTGGCACGTATAACCTCGGCGCATTTTTGAGAAATTGGTAACGAGTAATGTGACGCAGCAGCATCCTATGTGCTACACCTCTATGACGAAACCATGATGTAATTCACTCTTCCCTGAAAGCTATGTTATTGTGATTACGCATAGGAACCCACCATGCGCGGGTATTTATCGTAATTCTTTGATTAAAGAGAGCAGAGATAAGGTGCACTGGCACCACCCGGATGGGTCGGTGGAAATTTATTTCTATTTACGTATAGTCCTTTTTGCTGACGCTCAGAGTAGACAGCGCTAGCAGCGTAGTAATGGTGCTGGAGAAGCTTTTTCTTGTATAGCTATTCGCCGGATGTTTAGAATATTGAGGATGTAGCCCTTCGACAACACAAGTTGATTACAGAGACGGCCGTCAGTGTACAACGGAAAGCGCGGACGGACGGTTAAAGCAGCAATCCCAGTTCTTTTTTTTATTTTCTTTCTTTTTTTTGGATGCGTGCTTCAGCAGCGAAATGGAAGCTGCTTAAGGTACCGACAACCAATCAAGTTTAGTCAGATACCGGTTTAAACCAGGATGCGCTGCATGGATGTAACAGGTTGTTAGCGGTCTTCGCTATGACACGCAGACAACTCTATCCCCGTTGAATGCGACGTTCTCTCTATTTAGCCCGTTCTGGCCTAATAATGGCAATAAATAGAAAGGCCTTTCTTCATTTTATATGTACATCTTTAGTGCTCTCCCGCAGACCACCGGCACCATCAACAAAAATGTGACGTCAACATATATATGTTTTACTCTCTCCGACAAGTCGCCGGCGCCGTCATTAACAACGCGACGTCAACGCACTAACGCTATGCGGGAGGATCTCTTTGATTTTTGCGGAATATTTAAGGATGCGTGGCCCGTGGCACATAGCATAATTCTTGTCCTTCAGCTGAATTATTCGAAGATGCGGACATAACTAGCACAAAAAATCAGTACATATTTAACTAATTAACAAAAATTACGAATGAAGTTCCTGACTAATTACTTTACGCAATATGACAATTTACAAATTGTTAGCCGGTGAGTCTGGAAGGCGTATCCACTTGGAATGAAATTATTGAGTGACACCAGTTTGGATATATCCGCCATCAAACTCGCCACAAAATTGCACCGTTGTTCCACTCAACATTTCAAGACAATGCTCTTTCATGCATTGAAGCACAAAGCTCACTGAAATGCCCATGTATTTTGTCCCACACTGGAAATAATAGTTCGAAACAAGTGTAATCCTGAAAATTCATTTCAAATGGATACGTCCTGCAAGATAACCGGCTACAATTAGTAAATTGCAACGTGTCCTGTGAAGTAATGACTTGACAAATATTAAGCGAATTTTCGTTACTAAGTTGAACATGTGTTCCGATTTTGCGCGCTAGTAATGTCCACCTCTTCAAACAATACAGCTGCAGGACAGGAATTATGCTATCTGCCATAGGTGATATTTAGAAATCTTGCGAAACTTAAATGGTCACCCTGTATACAAAACTAACTCCTTTGGGATGACACGGATGACATGGCTGGCCGATCTGACACGCCCAAGTGTACATATTCCACTGCGGGTCTCCATCGTTAGTCCACGTCGTGTGCTATTTTGTTTGTTACCCACCATGGCTGGCCGAGCAATAGCTTGGGCGTATTCTTACCTCTGGGGCCGTGGCATGTGAACATCCTTTCCTGCAGTTCTATACCCGTCTTATAAGGTAGACAACACAGGTGACAGCGAAGGCCTGTATTCATGCCAGCCAATTAGGAAATCCAACGAAAACGCCTTGCGTATTTCTAACCGAGATCACTTTGAGAGCACGCTCACTCAGACAATTTCGGTGTTTGCTCCTAATAATCTACCGCAGCTGGTGCTCGGCGATTGGGAACAGCGTCCCTGGCATCTTGTTTCCACTGCTCGTGAAGTGGCGTCCTGGCGCTGGTGTCACCATAGATGCAAAACATTTGCGAAAGGCTTTCACCTCGCCGCCGAACTACGCTATTGTACGATAACTTCAGCGCACACACTGGCTTGGACCAGGACGACATCTGCCTCACGCGCGCCTTCCGGCCTAATGCTCCATCTGGTGTGGCATGGCTGTAGCATGACAACGGCTTCCGTGGTGGCCAAGTTCTCCGTTTGTTCTGGCAAATGAAAATGAATGGGAGTGAATGGCTTTGAAAGGAGACACCGAGCTCATTTACCCTACGCCTGAGGTCGCACAGCCGCTTAATGTAACGCAGCTCTTAGGGCTCCTGCAAATACTTTTTTTTTCTTTGGCACAAACCAGGAGGCGCTGCCGGCAGTTGCGGGCAGTAAAAATTATATGTCAAGGCCGAACATGCAATGGAGCAGTAAAAATTCACCAAGGACTGAACCAAAGATGCCCTCAGTCTCCATGGTAGAGTACGTAAGCGCGACTGTACGAAGACGTAGGAAGAAACAGATACACAGACACAGCGGAGATACAGACACGTCCTCGTAGAGTCGCGCTTATACGCTCTACCATGGTATCTGACCAACTAGCCCGCCAACGTGTTTTAACCTCAGTCTCCATTGTTGCTCACACTTTATGTTAAGGGCATAGATAGGCAACTGGAAAACGGTCAACTGGGATTTTATGTATCATGCACGCTTAACGGACAAAATGGTGCAACGGCAAGCCCCCCCTTCGCCCCCTCACTTATGTATGCTGACGACGTAGTGCTACTTGCAGACAACGCAGGAGATTTACAGGCACTTGCCAATATGTGTGGCAATGCGACGACAAATCTAGGCCTAAAATTTAGCGCAGAGAAATAGGGAATGACGAGACGAGTAACTGCGCGGTGTCGATTCAGCAGGAAGTCATACCCATAGTCGTACCAATATGAGTACCTCTGTGTACACGTAAACGAAGGAAATTAACACTTACGCAACCACCAAGATAATCTGAGAATAAAAAAAAAAAAGCCGACTGCCGCAATAATGAAACATAGGGCACTTTGGGGCCATAATAAATGAGGTGGTGCTTGGAATCTGGAAAGGAGTCATGGTGCCTGCGCTGACGTTCGCAAATGCCACTCTGTGCCTAAAATGGGATGTATTGTCAGATTTGGAAGTTAGGCAACGATCGGCGGGTCGGTTCGCTTTGGGAGCCCACGGCAGAACCGCAGATGGGCCGGTGCAAGGGGAAATCGGTTGGGCCTCTTTTGAAGCGAGAGAAGCGCAGAGGAAAATTATTTTTGAAGAAAGATTCAGGAACATGGATCAAAATAAATGGGCGGCTAAAGTGCACAAGTACCTGCACTTAAAAAGCAGGGACACAGAATGGAGGAAGAGGTCAAGAAAGTTCTCAACCAAGTACAGAGTAATTGAAAGTGTGGACAGACAACCAGGAGTAATCAGAAACTGAGAGTGACAGACAGGGAGTCGGATGCAAGGAATGAAAACGAAACAGACCATGGAGATTTACAAGTACGGGAAAAAGAAATTAGAAGGAAAATCTGCACGATAACACGAAGGTAAGTGCCTTGCTGTTTGAGGCTCGAACTGGTTGCCAAAGGGCAAAAACGTACCGGAGCAAATATTCGCAACTAGACAATGCCTGTGAATGCTGCAGGAAAAATCCGGAGACCACTCAGCACGTACTAATGGAATGCGAAGGGAATCGCCCAGCGAGACCAGCGCGTAACGTACACCTTTCAGAAGAGCTTGTATTGGCAACGGTGCACATTTAGGTGCACATTAGAGAACTCCAGGTGGTCCAGGTGGTCCAAACTTCCCCCACTACGGCGCGCCTCATTATCAGATCGTGGTTGTAACACGTTAAACCCGATAAATTTATTAATACCTTATATTTAAAGTAGAAGGAAGTATCAACCGTTCAGCAGTCGAGGTAAACAAGAGACGTTTAGAGTGTTGGTGGGGAAAAAAAACGGAAGGAACTTAAACGGCGGGATCCATTACAGGCACAGGTAGTGGTACAAGGTAGAAAATAATATTAAGAAATGTATACAAGAATGCCAGAAGGGAAAACATTGAGAGCATACTTGAGTGCTTCAAACAAACTAGGTGAGGATGTGTCTCCGCCCCGTTTCAAATGGGATGCTAATAAATCATCATCATCATCATCACCATCATCATCCACTTTTCGACCTAAGAGTTTTGCTCAGAATGGTCAAGGAGAATTTGCATATATAGGGTTAATTATTAAGGGTTTATTATAACCACTAGGGGTTTTGAGTCCTTTTGTGGTCCCCTTTGTTTCCGTCTGCCCTCGGTACGAAATATTTACGCGAAAGTTCGCCTACTTTATGGCAGCACGCTCTTTGGCATTCACACACAGGGTGGCTCATGCATATCGCGTTTGCATCTTCTTTATCCGCAAAATAACAATTGCAGTGGTAACCGCTTGTACAAAATATTTAAAGGTGCGTCGTAACGGCAGAAACAAACAACTGTCGCACGTATAACGGCCATGCAATTCATGAATGCTCTTCACTCTCACAGACAGCTCAGTTTAAGTAAGTATGGCGACAACATCGGTATCCTTACGTTCACTAGAAAAATTTGTGAGGGCTTTTCAATCGCTTCATTTTGAGCCAGGAAGACTGTGATCGTATGACGCACATTTAAGGTCATTTCTTTGAAAATATCAATAAGGTGATTGCGCTAGTTACCAGGTGAATTCGAGAAACTTAGTTAAAGCATGGCTTTCAGCTTACGCGTGTATCCAAATAAGTCAAATATATAAAAATCCAATATATAACACCCGTTTTCAAACCTAATGTATTCTGCGATGCCCTGTACAGGGAATACCGAGCTTTAGTGCAACAGTTCCTGAGGCTGTCTTAGCTAGAATGTGTGTAAAGAAATTGTTCGCGACAAACAAAAAAACAGAAAAGGCTAATTACTGCAACTCCTTTATCGCGTGAGGTCCATTGCTGCGGACATAGGTAATGTGAGGCTACCGGCGTGGCGCTTTATATTCTGGATGAAGGTGTGCATCAATTTATTTTTTCTTTTTTTTTGTAGGCATATGGTTAGCGATAAACGGCGCGTAGCTTTTTTGTACTCATCTCTAGTCTCGCACGAACTATGCTAGACCCTTTCGTTCTTCTATGCATCATTCTGCGCAGCCCTGAGACCTCCTCAACCCACACACGTTCAGCCTATTTCTCGGCTTATAACGCTTAACCACACTAGAAGGTGGGCGAGTGGCAGCGGAGTAGTACTCGACAGAAAGTTACATAAGCACTCATTCTGTTTCAGACTAAGCGCAACCTTTCTTTGTGCAATATTTCCAAAATTATTGTGGACGGATGAATCCTAAGATTCTGTTAACATGAGCTAAGAATGTTCTGTTGATTTTTTTTGTCACCGCTGCTGTTGTCATACAAACAAACAAACACGAGATCTATCGCTACAAGCAGCTCTTAGCCGTTTCGCTGATGGGGTGATGGTGCGTAAGAAATATTTCCAAAGGTGGCTTAAGTCATTCATTGTGTAAATATTACACCGCCAAAAGCAGTAGCCATAGGTGTGGCTGTTGCCGCATCTACATGCTCCCCGTTTGCACAGCTACGTGTGGCCATATTGAAGGCAACCATTTTCTTAATCGCCGTCAGGAACAAGACTGGCCGACGACAAGATGCAAGTGACCGGCAAAGCAGTGGTCTCGTACAAGGTAGTCCAGGCCACCTCAAAGCTTGTCCTGAAGGCCTCGTCGACGACCATCAAGCATGTGAAATTGGCACTCCTCGAGGCTCGCCCGGCTGATGGAAAGGCCAAGGGTCTGAATATCACGACTCTGAGCTTCAGTCGCCAGTTCATGATCGCAAGGCTCGAAAAACCGTTGACAAAGAACAGCTTGTACACTTTGGTCGTGGAGTACGAGTACGACAAGGCTGCGCAAGGAGGACCGATCAAGCTGGCGGCAAGGTGAGTAAATAGATCGTTTTAGATTTATAAGCATTGTATTACATTTCACGGAAGACCTAGCTGTTAACCGCAGATGTGGACAACAGTAATGACGAGGAATGAGAAAGAGAGAAGACCCGCGCGACATCGGAGAACCACAGCCCCATTTTTTTACAGGGATGGTGTTTCAGTCGAGCAGTCGCATCAATACCGCCAAATAATTTTAAAACATTTTAACACGTTGCCCGCATATAATGCTTTCTGGAAGTTGTCACGGGAAGTCTCACAACGGCCTCGGTAACGATTTAGAGCTTTCGATAAAGAAAAATGTTGCAGTGGCCCCTTACTTGATTCACGCGCAGATGTAACTTCGTATAAGGAATTAAGCTTTTTCATAAAATTTTCAAAATGTTTCCCTTGGTGGCATATATAGCTTCCCCAGAACAGTCGAATAAATTCTGCTCTAGGCGAGTTGAATATGTAATTTTTGTGCAAGAACCGTAATTAGCCCACACACTTCCAACTTTTCTTACACGTCACACACAACAGCTCCATATTTTAACCAGATATAGACAAGGTGCGTTCTTCAGCTCAGCGAAGCAGCCGGGGAAAGTTATCGCTAAGCTACGACATGTAGAAATATGGGGGCCGGGGGGGAAGGCATGTGAGAAGTCAACAATAATAATTTTGGAAGCTTCTAACCGGAAAGAAACACTATAGGCTTCACCGCATATTATAAGCATAACATGACCGCCTTCTCGACAACTGTAAGCTCGCTGTGATATCTTCAATTAACCAATGGACCTCAGTCCCCAGCAGCTACGAAGCACCTGACCACGGCGGCGGTCAAACCTGTAACGCAGCAGGGAATGTTAAGAATCACTGGATCCGGACAGGCCGCGAATGGAAACTGACCCTTGCAACGTTTAACACCCGAACCCTCTCGAGTGAGGCTACCTTAGCAGGACTCTTCGAGGAAATATCAGACATTGTTTGGGATATTATCGGCCTTAGTGAGGTTAGAAGAATTGGTGAGGCTTACACATTGCTGAATAACGGCCATGTCCTCTGCTATAGAGGTCTCCCTGATAAGAAACAATACGGGGTACGTAGGATTCCTAATCCATAAGAACATTAGCGGGCAACATTGACGAATTCTACGAAATTAATGAGAGGGTAGCAACAGTCGTAATCAAACTTAATAAGAGGTATAGATTAAAGATCGTACAATCCTACGCTCCAACATCCAGTCATGACGATGAGAAAGTAGATCAGTTTTATGAAGATGTTGAATTATCGATGAGAAAAGTGCAAACTCGGTATACAGTAGTAATGGGTGACTTCAATGCAAGAGTGGGGAAAAAGCAGACGAGTGAACAGGAAATTGGCAACTACTGCGTCTATTCTAGAAACGCTGGAGGAGACATGCTGGTAGAATTTGCAGAAAGTAATAAGCTGTCAATAATGAACACCTTTTTCAGGAAACGTAGCAACAGAAAGTGGACCTGGAAAAGCCCTAATGGTGAAACAAGAAATGAAATTGATCTCATACTTTCTGCTGATCCCAGTATAGTGCAGGCTGTAGTAGTGATAGGTAAAGTGCAGTGATCATAGGATAGTGAGGGCTAGTATTCAGCTCAATTTGAAAGGAAAAAGAGTAAAATTGCTCAAGAAAAAACACGTCAGCTTAGAGACTGTAAGGGTAAAAGTAGACAAATTTAGGCTGGTACTAGCAAACAAATGTGCAGCCTTAGAACAGCAAGATGATGATGGTGACCTAGAGGTAATCTGTGAAACGGTGACAAGGCTAGCATCAGAGGCAGCAATTGAAGTGGGAGGCAAGGCACCAAGGCAACCAGTAGGCAAGCTCTCCCAAGTAACAAAGAATGAAAGTGTCCAACTAAAGAGAAAAATTAGAATTCGCGGAACTGTCAAAACGGATCAACAAAGCGAAGTGATATTCAAAATTATAACTTGAGAAAGACTGAAGAAGCCGTAAAGAGTGGACGTAGCCTGAAATCTGAGACAAGAAAACTTGGCATAGAGGGAACCAAGATGTATGCACTGAAAGATAAACAGGGTAATATAATCAGGAATCTCGAAGGTATAATAAAAGCAGCGGTAGAATTCTATACTCACCTGTACTATGCCCAGAGGAGTCGGGATACCTCCTTTAGAAACAGTAATGAACAGGATACAGAAACACTTCCTATAACTAGCGATGAGGTCAGAAGGGCCTTGCAAGGCATGAAATGGGGAAAGCGGCAGAAGAGGATGGAATAACAGTTGATTTAATCAAAGATGGAGGAGTCATAATTCTAGGAAAACTGGCGGCTCTATATACGATGTGTCTATTGACTGCAAGGGTCCGAGAAAACTAGAAGATCATAGTACCTTGCTGGTGAAGCAGCGCACAAACACGGACACAGTGAAGACAAGCAGGAATAGACGACACTTGCTGCACTCGCAACTATATCACTCACCAACTAGCCCAACTTTCCACGTTACATAACTAGAAGAGTGCAAACATTACACTTATCCACAAAAAGGAAGATGTTAAAGAACTAAAAAATAATAGGCCCATTAACTTAATCTCAGTATTATATAAAATATTTACCGAAATAATCTCCAATAGAATAAGGGCAACACTGGACTTTAGTCAATTAAGGTAACAGGCTGGCTTGAGGAAGGGATACTCTACAATGGATCACATCCAGGTCATTAATCAGGTTATCGAGAAATCCGCAGAGCATAATAAGCCTCTCTGTATATCTTTCGTAGATTAAGAAAAAGCATTTAATTCAGTACAAATACGATCAGTCATAGAGGCATTGCGTAATCAAGGAGTACAGAGCGCTTACATAAATGCCCTGGAAAATATATACAGAGATTCCACAGCCACCTTAATTCAACAGAAGAAAAGTAGGAAGAAGCCCATAAAGACAGGGGTCAGACAAGGATACACAATCTCTCCATTGCTATTACTGCGTGATTGGAAGAAGTATTCAATCTATTAAACTGGGTAGGTTTAGGTGTAAGGATCGACGCCGAATACCTCAGCAACCTTCGATTTGCTGATGACGTTGTTCGATTCAGCAACACTGCGGACGAGTTACAACAAATGATTGAGGGCCCTAACAGGGAGAGTGTAAAAGTGGGGTTGAAGATTAACATGCAGAAGACAAAGGTAATGATAAATAACCGTGCAAGGGAACAAGAGTTCAAGATCGCAATTCAGCCTCTAGATTCTGTGAAGGAGTACGTTTACCTTGATCAACCAAACACAGGGAACCCTGACCATGAGAAGGAAATACAGAGAAGAATAAAAATGGGTTGGATCGCATACTGCAGACATCGTGAACTCCTGACTGGGAGCTTACCGCTATCATTGAAAAGGAAAGTATACAATCTGTGCACTTTACCGGTGCTGACATATGGGGCAGAGACTTGGAGACTGACAAAGAAGCTTGAGAACAAGTTAAAGACCGTGCAAAGAGCGATGAAACGAAGGATGCTAGGCATTACTTAAGAGAGAGAAAGAGAGCGGTTTGTATCAGAGAGCAAACGGGTATAGACGATATTCTAACATGCTTTAGGAGAAAAAAAAAGGCGCTGGGCAGGTCATGTAATGCGCAGATCAGGTAACCGTGTGAACATTAGGGTGACAGCATGGATACCAAGAGAAGGGAAGCGCAGTAGAGAAAGGCAGAAGACCAGGTGGTGCGACGAAATTAGGAAATTTGCGGGTGCTAGTTGGAATCTGTTGGCGCATGACAAGGGTAATTGGAGATCGCAGGTAGAGGCCTTCGTCCTGCAGTGGACCTAAACTAGGATGATGAATATGATGATAATAATGATTATGAGGCTTGCTGTGAAGCAGAGCTTTCACGAAAGAAAGGGAAACCTGCCGGATAACGGTGGTGTTACGCTAAATGAGGTCTTGGTGGCATTTATATACGGCAGGGCAGCGGGCTAAACTCTGTGCTGTCCGTAAAACACACCTATAACGCTAAGAAGTGCTTACATAGGTATTTTCGTACCAAGGGCCGTAATTAATCCGTGCACCTTGAACTTTGCGTAAACATCACCCATGCACGCTTGCCGGTAGAAAAACGCGATTTATTTCTCTAAATTTAGCTTGAGGAGCTTGAGGCTTCAGATACGCATTTTCCTTCTTTTTGGTCGCGCCGCACAGAAATGCTGAAAAGAAAGGCTAGGGACACGGCTGGCGGTCTGTTGTCGAGGGCCCTTGCTTCACGAGTGCGTTATAAGCACATTTGGATAATTGGTTTTCAGCGGTGCGTGCTTATCGCCGTGCCCGCCGCCGAGACGGGAAAGGCGCGCAGCTCACGACACTGTCCGATTCTACCCGCCACGAGGAGCGGCGATGAGCGTTTATATGGGCCTTATAATGTAAAACTATTCGAACGTGTTTCTATTCCAATCTCCTAATGTCAAATTTCCGCAACTGCCGACGCAAGCATCGGGCGGTCACCCGCAGGGTTGTCTGAAGAGACCAATCAAAGGCTGTTTTCGTTCATAGGAGGTCAGTTTTGTTTGCTTGAACGAATAACATTGCCTACACTGAGCGGCTTGTCTTATCTAACTGGCTGACAAGGGGCGAGGAGCACGCTCAAGTGGAGGGGGATTTGATGGGGCCGAGCCACTGCAATGCAAATCGATAAGCGGGTGAAGAGGGGGGTGCCGGCGTCTGCGATTGGTCCGCTTTCCCTTACTTGGCTTGAAGCGGCTGGTCGAAAATCACCGCGGCATGCAATGGAAGGTTATTGCTGCTAAGATAAACCTGCTCAAGAACGTTACACGGCCACGCAAAAGGTTTTATTATACGCAAATGAACCCATGCTCTCCGGCAGGTGCGAGTAGCGAGTGCCTGAGCGATCGGCGGCCGCCACCTTTTATTCCTTTCTGAAGGGGGCAGCCTGCGGCTATTCAGAAGAAAATCCAGTTTTGTTCGGCATAATAATGCATCTGAAGTTGTTCCTTACTGCTTAAAAAGCTACCAATCATCTAGATTCATACTATCATAACGAATTAATCTCTTTGCAAATTATGCATGTTAGTGAAGATACAAGGTATTCGCACGTTTCACGTGACACGGCTGGAGGACTCGGCAAACGAAGCTTACGCTTTAAAAAAAGCTGCGCCAATATCTTTTTAACAGCTTCAGAGTCTGCAAACGAGCTTTGCAATAAAGAATGGCTGCTGTGCTATACTACCCTTTCTAAAATGCAATATAGTTGTCGGCAAACAAAGATGAAAAGTTGTGACAAAAAAGATGCTGAACGGCTTGTGTTTCGTAGACACATCTGAATCTGCCTGTGCAAGCTAAAATCACTGGTTTCCATTAAGGCTTCCGCAGCGAAAACTATAACAATGCTTGCACTGCCCGTGTTGTTTGTACAGTGCTTCAAAAACATTTCTCGTTGCCGCACTTTTGATGATTTCCGATACTTATTTACTAGATGGATAATAGTTAACCGGACTTAACGAGCGAAATATTTAGTTTGTTTCCAATAGTCGAAAATACCGATTCAAAAGTTCCTTTTTGAATACCGATAGAGGCAGCTAAAGTGTAGTATTCGGTACATAGAATATTCACCCATCTCAATTTACTAGTCCTAAATAAGCTGTGCAAGACAGGAAGAATAAATCTGCTAAAATGGGGGCAGGCTAAATTAAGTATGTGCTGAAAGATTTCCCGTTCCGTTCTTAATTGGAGGTGTTGCAAATAATTACTCAACCATTTGTGTGTTTGGTTTCTTTTTTTCTCTCAGTTGCGTATACGAAGTTCGTAGTGGATTTCCTCGGTGTCCTCGTTAGACAGACCAATGCACCTTTTAAGTTTCGTTGAGATTAGGCAGAGTTTACGCTAAAGTCCAAGTGTGTATTATTCACATCTCAAGAATCCGTTACTTTTGGCCATTGTTCGGTTACATGGAACACTCCATTACAACGCCTGTTCTCGCCAAGTAAAATTTTTGTGGTGGACTTACTCCCTCCGTAAAAAAAAAGTCTTTGTGGAAGCGTTTGAAAGCCTTATACGTGAGAAAGATTTCAGGTGGGCCAGTTATATGCACGCACTGCTTAAAAATGAGCGATGTAATTGCAGGGAACTGAAATTCTTATTGCAACTGTTCGAAATACACAGGGCTCATATTTGCAAAAAAAAAGCTATTGCGCTGGAAATATGCGGGAGATAAAATTCATAGCCGATCCTCCTGCTGGACATATTATTAGCGAAATGTGATGGCCGATGTGAAAGAGCCCTTACGGACGAATACCTTTGTGAATATCGGCCCAACTACGTTGGAAACGGGCTTGTGATTCTACTAAGTCGCCCCCGTCTGTTGTGTTTTTGTCAAGTATGGGAATTTTTTTCGGTGATTCCTTCCTTTTGTTTTGTTAAGTGTGTTGCTGGAGTAAATTTTCCTTAATGGCAGCTTTTAGAATTGCCTGTGTAACATTTTTTTTCTCACACCGGCAATCTTTTTGTAAATGTGGGGGTGTTTGTTTTGCCACAGCTACATTGGCCATTGTTCGGTTATATGGAACACTCCATTACAACGCCTGTTCTCGCCAAGTAAATTTTTTTGTTTCATTGAGGTATTTGATCGAGCTTAACCTTTATAGTAGTAAGGGTCTTCCTACATGAGTTTTGTCTGCTAGATTTTGCGTAAGTTTAGCACCGAAGATTCTGTCTTCTCTTGTCTCCCGCAAGTTCTAATTTTTTTTTAATACTGCTAAATCCGTCTTTTTCTCCATATTTGTAAATAATGTTGCAAGATTCGCAGCTTTTCTTGCCCGGATTGTTGCTGCTCGTGACACGTTGAAAGCGTATGTGCCATCTTTAGTTTATATTTATTTGTAGTGTTTAGTTCGGCGCTGCGGTATTATACCGCGTTCGTTAAATGTATTCTAAAAACACGCAATTTTGTGTCTAGTGTTGGTCCATTATCAACTGCATGCGGCGAACGTTTTGATTTCGTCCCGTCTTGCTCGGGGAAAGCGTCTAATTGCATTACATACCATGACTCTTCGTTCAAGTGGGTCCGACAATAACACGAACAACGGCGCCGACAACTCAGCTTTCCTCCTTTCCTCCTTACTCCTCTTGCCATCTCCTCCGGTGAGGTAGTCTTCTAATTTATAATTATATAGACATCAAATCTGGTAATCTATTGGGTCGCGTGCCTTAAGGAGTTGTTATTCTGTTGGCGTACGGTTCGGTGAGCGTGATCTCTTCGCGCACTAACGAGGGACGCCCGCGAGATGGCAAATGAAAAAAAGCCCGTTAAGCCCTTCAGACACGTGGTGGGCGCCCGGTATTTCCGATGCCGCAGGCTCCCCAACATGGTGCTGGCGAAGGGCCAGGCGCACTCCTTGTTTCCGTGCTCCGAAGAGCAAGGCTGGAATGTCCCCATTAATCTGACACTAAAGACGCCCAATGGCTTGGTGGCTGTCTCAAATGCGCCCCTGGATGGGGATCCAACAGAGTGAGTACTCCGCACTTATTACGCCTAGTGTCTTTCTTTACGTTTACCATGGTCATGGTATTACATTTATTTACTTAGTGAAATAAAACGAACACTCGCCAATGGGAAGACGTGTGTAGGAAAATAAAACTTGACGTTCCGGGTCCCGTACGGACCCTTGATTACATTAAAGGCAAATACAGTGACTGTTGTTTAAATATGTTTAAATGTGTTTAAATAAGAGCCACTGTGTTGGCTTTTATTGTGATCAAGGGTCCCGTATGAGACCCTAAACGTCAAGTTTTATTTTCCTACACACGTCTTTCCATTGGCGAGTGTTCGTTTTATTTCACTATGCTCATTCCTCGCCAGACGGGTTTCCGTGGAACTCTGGATTATGCATTTATATACTGTGTCAAGGCTTGTTTTAGTGCTTGCTTACGTAATGCTTGTTTATCTAACGACTTATTTTGTCGGAACTTGTTCATTTAATGTGACGTTTATATAGATCACTTGATTTTTAGATTTCAGTATATTTTTAACGTTGTCCTTCCCCCTTTGTGCCCTACCTCTTATTCATATTACTGAAGCGGCCTTTACGGGTACAATCAATTGATCATGATTACCATAATATTTTAATAATTGCCTGCAATAATAAATGAGCATGGCTTTTGCATGGCATTTAGTTCTATCAATATTGTTGGATGTAACGTATATATATATATATATATATATATATATATATATATATATATATATATATATATATATATATATATATATATATATATATATATATATATATATATATATATATATATATATATATATATATATATATATATAAATGAGCTCTGACACCTGTCGAAATTACTATGGAGGTCGCTTTGCGGGCTGTTCTGAGTGAAAATTTACCATAGACGCCATTTGCCAGTTCTCACCGATTCACGCGAAGGCTGCGTTGCTGGACTTCTCTATCATATTTCAGCGCCGCAGTGGTACAAACTTCTGATGGACCTACAACGTGCAGCCGCTTAAACACGATGTTAGAAACAAAAAAAAGATACAAATTACAGGCTGGAGGAAATAAAGAAGCGCGCAAGGTGTTCTTGTCTAGCCGAGTCGAGTATACGCGAGGTAGGATCAATTTTGTAATCATCATAATTACGTTTCCAGGCGAAAAATTCGGCACTTTGATGCAGGTTGTATTTCTGGCTCTTCTTTGACCTTCATACGGAGAGCACGGCCACCGCATGGCGTCGCCCCGCAAAAAACGGTTGGGGAGGTCCATTTAACATCTTCGCTACCTTGCGCAGATGCGACTCTTGCTCTATACTTCTTTGTCATATTGGGATAAGTAGTCAAAAAGAGAATATTGCCTACAGCCGATAACACAATTTTTATCTGTAAGCGGGATTGCTTGAACGAGCGGATATCACTTGCACAAAAAAAATAGAAATGAATAAATGTCTATCAGATGATCCGACATTTATTGCATTTTACAACTCGCAGCACGGGAGATCACTCAGCATATATACGTTGCAGTCATTTCCAGTCAGCAATACGTTGCAGTCATTTCCTGTTTAAATGCATAAAAAAAGCGTTTTTATTCATTAATGAAAACGCCACATTTACCCACTATTTCAGTGGGGCTTTTCTCAGGAATTGTGCTAGTTTAAAAATTCCTTTCAAGTGGATGTGCAACTCACTGGCTTGCACTCTTCGATTCCATTACCTTCCCTGAACTTTTTCGTTTAACCTTTATTACCGTAATTCTGTTAGCCGGACCAAGTCCGCATTTTCAATTCTCTCATTTTCGTGAAAGCGATGCCTCTATAGAATTGCCATCTCCCCCAAGTGACTTTTTTTAAACAACAGTATGACTTATTTTGAAGAAGACTCGCAATTCTATTACACATAGGGCATGCTTATGTGATTACGTGTACCTGTTCCTGTAGATAACAGAATTTTTAATGTCGCGCCTAACCCAACCTAACCTAAAGCAAAGGGAGGGTGATCCATTCACTGGTGTTTGTAGGGTGTAGGCTCTTTTAACGGCACCTGCGGAGTCAACGAAGCGTAGCTCCTGAGCACAGCAGTATATATACATACATATATATATATATAAATTGGCAGCATTGCGTAAGTTCACTTGCAAAGCGAGAAGGCTCGCCTGGTTTTCCAAATGCGCTACTTTGAGCTCATCTCGTGGTGAAATTACGCATACGTGTCCAGTTTTTCATGCTGCTTTCGGATTAGACTTAGTTTTGTAGAGGCCAGTAAATTGCTGAAGTTATTGAAAATGGCCTGTCATTGTTTGAGCTCTTCATTATGAGAAAATGACATTAGGAAAAACCCCAAAAGGTAGAGAATACAATGATACAAGCATTTTCTTCTTTTTTGTGGGGTCACGTAAGTGCCATTTTATTGGACTTCACTTTTTATGGCGTGGGAACAAAGTGACAAGAATAGAGTGAAATAAATTTCGAAAGCACTTATCATACATATAGGGCCAGACAATGAAATCTTCCTTACCTCAGTAAGGAAGCCTTAATGAGAGCAGCATTCCGGGCAAGTTGGTAATCCATTGCTTAAAAGATATTGCGCGACATAAAAAACGACACGGACGTGAAAGAAGACGACACACCAAGCTTCTTTCACGTCCGTGTCGTTTTTTATGTCGCGCAATATCTTTTAAGCAAAGGAAGCCTTCATTGCAGTGAGGCTACCTTGTGTCACTCTGAAAGCTTCCTTACTGAGGCGCCCTCAGTGAAGGCTTCCTTGGTACTTCCTCAGCCAAGCAATGAAATCTTCCTTACCTCACTAAGGAAGCCTTCATTGTGGTGAGGCTACCTTATGTCACTCTGAAAGCTTCCTTACTGAGGGGGCCTCGGTGAAGGCTTCCTTGGTGCTTCCTCAGCATAAGGTAGCTTCAAAGCTACCTTTATGCGTCCTTACGCCGCTCCTGGCCCTGAACGAGCGCTTCACCTCACTGCTTAACCACGTGGCATTCGCTTGCGCATGCGCACTGTCGCCCACCTGCGGAGAAGCGCGAGCACGGTACGTCTTGCCAGGCATGTTCGTTTCAGTCACGCGTGCCGCATGAAAGCATTGCTAGACGTTGCTAGGCGTTGCAAGACGCCGGCGTGCCAGCGTTGCTGGAGCACATCAAGTTTTGCACTGTAATGCGCAACTTTTTTTAAACTTTAGTAAACAAAACTAGAAGAAAGCGTCCACGCTTTTCTATATTAGCTATTCAATTTAAAGATTGTGCGACGATACAACATTTTTTAATAGAATAATGGTCTTCTCGGAAAGATTTGAAGAAATAATCTCGAACCCAGGCACGCGGCAACCGCTCCTTAGGTGAGGATGGGTGAAAGGAGCTTTCAGAGTACGCTTCCTTCCTCCATCGGTCCTTCGCTGTAAGGAGGCCTCACGTAAGGTTAGGAAGCGCTCGAAGGAAAGGAACGTTTTATTGTTTGGGCCAAGCTACCTTCATGCGTCCTTACGCCGCTCCTGGCCCTGAACGAGCGCTTCGCCTCACTGCTTAACCACGTGACGTTTGCTTGCGCATGCGCGCTGTCGCCCACCTTCGGAGAAGCGCGAGCACGGCACGTTTTGCCAGGCACGTTCGTTTCAGTCACGCGTGCGGCATGGAAGCGTTGCTAGGCGTTGCACGACGCCTGCGTACCAGCGTTGCTGGAGCACATCAAGTTTTGCACCGTAATGCGCTACTTTTTTAGGTTTAGTAAATAAAACTAGAAAAAAGCGTCCACGCTTCTCTATATTAGCTCATCAACTTGAAGATTGTGCGACGATACAACCTTTTTTATTGAATAGTGGTGTTCTGGTGTTCGCCTAAAGCTTTTAAGAGATAATCTCGAACCCAGGCATGGCGGCAACCGCTCCTTACGTGAGGACGGGTGAAGGGAGCTTTCAGAGTATGCTTGCTTCCTCCATCGGTCCTTCGCTGTAAGGAGGCCTCACGTAAGGTTAGGAAGCGCCCGAAAGAAAGGAACGTTTTATTGTTTGGGCCATAGATGAGAAAGAAGTCGAAAGGTTTATCGCAAGAAAATTGCATTTGGCTCCCATTCATCTCAGAGGCTTGCTATAGATTTTTTGGCAATATTGTTATTTCATGTAGACAGAAACATTAAGAAGTTATGAAAAGGGTTATGCATTCCGAAAACGTAACTTTACAAATTCGATTTTTTTTTCACTATTTCCGGTCTCCTGAGACACATCTTCCCACTTTATAGTATGTATATGGGCGAAGGCTTCCACCTTATTATCTGCAGGGATGGCGGGTTAACTGTCCACAAGTTCAAGCCAACGAAGGCCATGCCACCGGACATGCTTGCCTGGATTGTGTTTCCAAATACTAGGAAGCATACGCCTGCTGTTCCAAACGTAAGTGTGGAAATATTCTTTTGTGGTTGTTGAATGACACAGGAACGGTGGTTGATAACACAAGAACGGTGCGACGCGTCCTTCTTCAGCTCCGCTGTACTCAAACTGCTTAAAAGAGCAAGGGAATAGAATAACATCTACTGTATACGGAATGGTTTGTTCGAAACGAATCGTTCATATGTACATGTATACAACTGCATTTGTGGATATATGGCTCGGCGCGCGCGCTAGTACTCGACAAAACTGCGTAATCGCAATTGCTGCGCGAATATTTGTTCTGGGCACCGGTTGCACTCAATTCAAGCCTAAGTTTTTTTTCTTTCTTTTTTTTTTTAGAGCGCACTTCTTAGGCGCCCGTTCTTGGAATGAGTGTCGGCGTAACCAAGCGATCGAGCACAGCGAAGAATAAAAGAGAGAACGCGGAGCGCAACTGTGAATGAAGGATGGCGACAGCGAAAAGAGCGCGAGGAGAAATAAAACGGAGGAGGAGGGTATCGCGATAGCGTGAGAAGAAAAGCGAACATGGGCTCTGCCAACCACGGCTACGAGATGGCGCCAGAGTATAGCACGCGTCGTCTGGGGGGCGTCGCGCCCACGCGCCGCCTCACGCGATCTCCCGATTAGCGAGGCAGTCGCACCCCACTTGGCTCCGTTCGCAACGTGCCGCACGAGACAAATTGTGCCCACCGACCATATATCGTGAAATGAAAACACGCAGGGAGCAGCATTCGAATTTCGCATTAGGGCGTATCGCAATCGTCGGTCAACTTTTCCAATCCTAAGGGAATGCAATTATTTTCTTTGTCTATTAAATATTCTGGTGGCCCCGTAAGGTCTGTTCTATTGATCTACCACTAAGTGCCTCATCCTTGGCACTTAGTGGTAGGTAGGTAAGCAGAGGTAGACAGGTAATTTTCTTACCTCGCTTTATGAAATATATCTGGTGGCCTATGTGGGGATCAAGCCTCTGCCATCAAGCACAGCAGCCGTATGCTCTACGCATTAAGCCATAGAGCGCAGCTCTGAGCCGCCCGTTCCTACGGCGTGCGTCGGCGTCGGTGGCGCAACCGAACGAACGAGCGCAGCGAAACAGAAAAGAGCGCACGCGGAGCGGGAGGACGAAAGAGGCTCGTCGCGGACGGTAGAGAACCAATGAGCGCGGCCCCTTCAATGACGTGCGCGCAGGAAACTGGTGTCATGCGCACCAGCCCGACCGCTCGATGCGTACTCCTATCTGGTCTCAGCCGGACCGCTCGTTTCGTACTATTGTCGGCTCCCGTAAGCTCGCGCTCGCGCTTGTTTGGTTCGCTTGGTTTGGTACTGTTCGCGCTTGTTTCGATCATCATGGTTTGCGATTGTATTGTAATCGCGAATTGTGTGGCACTTTCTCGAAGCCGCGCGGCACCGCCCATTACGTGCGCTGGAACCTTCAACATGTCATGTATAAAAGCCTAAGCGCTTGATCGGCAGATCAGATTTGCAACGACTTCGGACTCTGCTACACCTCTCTCTCAAATTCTTTGTCTCAGTTTAAAGAAAAATCAAAACACGTGTACAGCTGCGTTCAAATTTCGCAGTAAGGATTATCGTAGTCATCGGTGATCTTATTTTTCTTGTTGTTTATTGTAGGCCACTATGGCACGCATGCTTATCTCGTTGAAAAGCCAACCAGCTCTTTGAAACACTCGGCGCCTGCAAACCGTACCACGTCATCGTCTTTCCTTGTGACAGCTCTCGCATTGAGACGCCGTGTTAGACGGTACTATCTCCGCTACCGGCCCACTTTGCCCAGTACTTTTCTCGTAACAGCTGATGCTGCGTAGAAACTGTGTGATGTTCTGCAGACTTCATGATCGGCCAAGCTAATCAAGTTTTAACATTTCTTCGCCGAAGTACAAACGCCACCTTCGTTTTAATATGCACCTCATGAAATAGTCATGTATACGTGCGATCGCATAACACGTAGTCTCTGATGATGACATCAAAATCCGTATTTCTCTCGTCTAAGCTCATCCGCTACCTATGTAGAAGCCAACAATCGCCATGTCGTGGGCTCGCGTTGAACGGCCGGTGGAGAAATGGTGCCATTGCCGTCATACGGTTGTCTACGAGTTGGTTGTCGTCGTGCTGATGTAACATACTCATATGCTGGCGACCCAGCTACACAACTACACTTAAAGGCTCACGTTGGTCCACCTGCTATCGTTTTGCGGAACCGCAAGCGATGGTATGGATAGCCAGGTACCTGCAAAAAACTTGTAACGTAGATTCCCACAGTGCGTGGAATCTGCGTAATTTTATAGTTTGTTATCGCCTGTTCTAGAGAAAATGTGTGCTCCGGGGGGTCGGCATTATGTTTGCGCCGACGTCTGAGTATCCTGTTGTTGAAAGGAAACGATGTTTCCGGTCGCTTTTCTAGCAAAGTTCTTATAATGGTATAACGGTATAATGGTATAATGGTATAAGTTCTTATAATGGTATAACGCTTCGCTCTCTGTTCAAGAGGGATATTTCTCAATCCATTTTGTAACATGTGATAGCTTCCTTCTCCCTATAATATGGTATGTTGTAAATTTTAACGCACCCCCTTCAAGAAGGCATTGGAAACTCCTTCAAATCTGGATTCTTTTTATGTCATTGTCTCACTGAGTGGTTCCTTCGCCTAGAAGTTTACGCATACATTAAGGGTGCGATCTTGTACGCGTTCCAAAATAGAACGGAGGCGGTCCGTTTTTTACGTCGCGAATTAGGTGGTCCGTTCCATTGTATTCGTCCGATAGCCGACAACACGGAATGATTGACAGCAGATATCACGGCATAATTGACGTCATAGCATTCGTCACGGCTCAAATTGACCAATCGTGTGTGGCTCGGTGGAACGGACCGCCTCCGCTCTATTTTGGAACGCGTACAAGATCGCACCCTAAACCTTTCTTTTTTGTGATTCAGCGTGCGCGGCCGCATAGTTACTAAACTTGCCATACTGTGTGCAGCTGGTTCTAAGCAAAAATTTTCCCTTAGCTGCCAGCGAAACTAGTAATTTTTCTACAACTTCGAGTTCCAACACTTGATTTTATTCTCTTGCACATTTGTTTCAATTTCATACCGTTTTCTTAAGAAGATTTTTTTTTTTCATAATTCGATGTCGGGACGCACAGTACCACGATTACATTAAGTAAATGTAGCGCGTATACATAGCTACACTCGTAAGGGACAAAAAATAATTACGGGGTTTTACGTGCCAAAACCACCAGCTGATTACGAGGCACGCCACGCCCATTAGTATTAATTTATGCCACCTGGCGTTGCTTAACGTGACCCTAAATATAAGTACACGAGTGTTTGGTGCATTTCGCCCCCATAGGAATGCGGCCGCCTGGCCTCGTACTTAGCAGCCCAACACCATAGACACTAATCAACCACGGCAGTTCTCATAACGAAGCGCAGTCCCCGAGTATTCAGGACTACTTTACTTCTATTTTTTTATTCGCATTTTCTGTTTTTGCTGCATTATTCCGCAGTGCATTTACTGCTTTCCTAAGCATCCTCCCCTCATTCATACCTACTATATGTTCCTTGGTACCAGACATATCATGAGAAGCCAACAAACACTGACAACAAGGGCAACATAGGGGAAATTACTTGTGCTGAATAAATGAAATAAAGTAACGAATAAAGTAACGTCCACCGCCAAGGTCTGTGAGTGGTGGCGCTGGCTAACTCTCCCAGGGTTCTACTAGTTCACATAAATACCCAAGAAAGTGGGTGGGGAAATGCCGCCGCGGTAGCTCAATTGGTAGAGCATCGCACGCGAAATGCGAAGGTTGTGGGTTCGGTTCCTACCTGCGGCAAGTCGTTTTTTCATCCACTTTAATTTCCAACAATTTATCGTTACTTTATTTCATTTATTCAGCACAAGTAATTTCCCCTATGTTGTCCTTGGTGCCAGTGTTTGTTGGCTTCTCATGATATGACATATAAAAATTAAAACCCTTTCTTAACCTTTCATTAAAACCCCCTTTCTCCTCGTTTGGTACCAGACATGACTTTTATCTAAGTGTTTTGTACTCAATTCTCGCGACTCTAAGGCACCGGCTATTCCTCCTGAACTGGAGTGTAAGTTAGTCCTATGATTTACCCTGCGCTTCCTAACGCCCGTCAGATCCTTCACATGAAAATACCGCGTAATAAATGGCAGTACCATATAAACCGCCGCGGTCGCTTAGTGGCTATGGTGCTGGGCTGCTAAGCACGAGGTCGCGGGATCGGATTCTGGCCACGGCGGCCGCATCTCGATGGGAGCGAAATGCGAAAACACCGATATGGACTTTGATTTAGGTTCACATTAAAGAACACCAGCTGGTAGAAAATATTTCGGAGCCCCCCTTCCATCGTTGTACCTCATAATCAAATCGTGGTTTAGGCACGTAAAACCCCATATTTCTTTAATACAATATACTTGTTAGCAATTGTGATGGGTAGTGTGGCGTTTTGTTTTCCGTAATCCAATTATCCTTCCTAGTGTTCTGTTTGCGAGTATCGCTACTTTACGCAGCTAAACCCCTTCCCTCCCCTCTCCCCCCCCCCCTGCACTCACCTTGTGCTGCTATGGCTGTCCATTATCTCATATCTAACTACCGCAGGTGACGAAAGGGAACAGTCGGTTTAACTGCAAAGTGTTCGATTAACTGCCTCCCTGATGGCGTCACTTCTAATCGTGAGCATGAAGTCAACCACTGAGAAGCCTACACAAAAGTTCTAGCGTCACGTCACCCACTTCAACAGCTTACCTTGGTCACTTTGTTTCCGCTTCGCAGAAATTGAACACATACATGAAGAAAGAGAATGCGAACCTGACGGCAGCTGCAAAGAAGGCCTTTGAGTTTCTTGAAAAGTTCTTCCAGAAGACTGGCGGAGAACACATCCCAAAGATTGGTGCGTACTAGAACTCTATCGCGCAGCAGTTTAAGTGACGCTATGTTAGCCATCCGCACGGCAGCTATTCGGAAACGACACTCGCACAGTGCGCAGCAGAGTACAATGTATACAGTGTACATAGCACAGTGTAGTCACGGCACTTCGGGGTGGGCGCCGTGTTGACGCTCAGCCAGTGGTACCAGCGCTGACTTTATCAACATAACGTAACGAAATGGGCTAATTTGTACAAGCTTTGGTAGGAAATAGCGCTAAACAGCGGACATGGAACGAAAACACACAAGTATAGGTACTGATTACGATACACGTATATATATATATATATATATATATATATATATATATATATATATATATATATATATATATATATATATATATATATATATATATATATATATATATATATATATATATATATATATATATATATATGTGTGTGTGTGTGTGTGTGTGTGTGTGTGTGTGTGTGTGTGTGTGTGTGTGTGTGTGTGTTTGTGTGTGTGTGTGTGTGTGTGCGTTATGTTTTAGGGACAGTTGCGACTAAGAATACTGAACGCACTGTAAAAAACGGTGTAGACGAAAACAGCGCGATAGGCCGTATTCGCACGTGACAAAAAAAAAGGAAGAGGGAATGAGGAGGCGAGGGCAAATCAAGCGTGGGTCATGTCAACACAAGCTGCGCAGAAAATTGTGTTCAGCATGATATAAGGCAAAAGAAGTATCACTTACGCAGTCATCGCCCTATTCCTTGATGTGAAATGCTTCTCCTCATTCCCCCTTTCTTACTTTTTTGTCACGTGGGAACATTGCCTATTGCTGTTTTCGTTCTTTCTTAGACGCAACTCTTCCTAGAACATAGCTACGCGCCAACTCGCCCAGTAAAAAGTTTTTCTGCATTAAACTGCGTGTTAGGCCGTTTACGTACCGTCAACTGGCATAAAAAAAAAGAAAACGAAAGCAGATATGAAACTCTGATTTTTCAATTAGTCTTCGATTAGTATTCCGTGCATTCTTAAGTCAGGTTTGCATCACTGTGTTCTTCCTCGCGACCTTATAATGTTTTGTAAACCGCCTTACATGTAAAAAAAAATTTCAGTTTGGTAGTTATCGCAGCGTCACTTCGCTTTCGTTGTCTCACATGTTTAGCTTTGCTGACCGTACTGAGCACATTCTAAAGAAGCGAACAAATGGCATATCAATGTGTTATCATGCACAGCCTCTCTATCTAGTAGTTCTTTTTTTTCGGCTTTTCTCCGAGCCCTAACAGTGTCTCGCACGTCGCAAGGCGTTCGTCTGCATTGAACACCGGCAACCAGTCGCGAAGGCCGCGTGCCCTTGTAATCTCTTGAAACGCAAGGGACCCCGCCCAGCCCAGCTGACCGAGAAACGACCGAATACCACGGGTAGCGATAGCGGGGATATGCTTCGCTTACCGGCTAGATGATGTAGTTGGGCCGCTGAACGGAAAAGGGCGCGCGCTATTTTGTAAGTAATCGTCTATTGTGAATCCAAGCGCTTATCCACCATGCGTAAGCGCTGTGCGGCGAGCACGCTGACACAACTGGATGACAAAGAGTGGCAAAAGATGCTGCAGTAGCTTTTGTCGACAAGCCGATACTAATCGTACAAAATCCGTGTACCAAGCATGATTCTCAAATTGGCAGAACAGCTGCAGCATCAAACTTCCGTCCAGTACTCCACGATTGCTTGCTTGTATATCTAATATATATATATATATATATATATATATATATATATATATATATATATATATTTCCTCTCGCTTTTACCACTAAATCGTCACCGAATTTTTGTTCATGAGTAGTGTGATTGTCTCAAAGCTCAATCCCGCAGTTATCCCTGTGAGCATGCATACTTGCAAAGCCTAATAGTATCCAGGCACGTACCCAGGATTTTTTTTCGGGGGGGGCCCACCACCTCTATCATCATCATCATCATCATCGTCATGTTTTATGTCCAATGCAGGATGAAGGCCTCTCCCTGCGATTTCCATTTACCCCTGTCCTGCGCCAACCGATTCCAACTAGCGCCCGCGAATTTCCTAATTTCATCGCTCCACTTAGTGTTTTGTCGTCCTCGATTTCATTTTCCTTCTCTTGGTACCCATTCTGTAACCCTAATGGTTCAACGGTTATCTAACCGGCGCATTACATGACCTGCCCAGCTACATTTTGTCCTCTTGATGTCAATTAGAATATCGTCTATACCCGTTCGCTCTCTGATCCAAACCGCTCTCTCTCTTAACGTTATGCCTAGCAATCTTCGTTCGATCGCTCTTTGCGCGGTTCTTAACTTGCTCTCAAGTCTCTGCCCCATAAGTCAGCACTGGCAAAATGCACTGATTGCACACCTTACTTTTCAATAATAATGGTAAGCTTCCAGTCAGGTGCTGGCAATGTCTGCCGTATGCGATCCAACCTATTTTTATTCTTCTGTGAATTTCCTTCTCATGATCAGGGTACCCTGTGATTAATTGACCTAGGTAAACGTACTCCTTCACAGTCTCTAGTGGCCGACTGGCGAGCCTGATCTCTTGTTCCTTTGCCCGGCTGTTTATAATTATCGTCACCTTCTGCATATTAATATTCAACCCCACTCTTACACTCTATCTGTTAAGGTCTCCAATCATTTGTTGTAACTCGTCTGCATTGTTGTTGAATAGAACAATGTCAACGGCAAACCGAAGGTTGCTGAGATAGTTGCCGTTGATCTTTACTCCTAAGCCTTCCCAGTTTAATAGCTTGAATTCTTCTAAGCACGCAGTGAATAGCTTTGGAGAAATTGTGTCTCCCTGTCTGACCCATTTCCCTATAGGTATCTCCCTGCTTTTCTTGGGTAGAGTTAAGGTAGCTGTAGAACCTCTGTATATATTCTTACGCGAAGGACGAGCCAGTAAGACGAGAAACTATTTACAGATTATATTTACAACAACGGTTGCAGCGCTGACCGGTTAGATTCACAGCGCGAGCCCAGTTCGTTCTTCCTCCTCTTTTCTGGAGTGATGGCGCCCACGCACCTCGTTCAAACAAACAAATACCACACGCATGTAGCAATATTTTTCAAGCTTTTTACGTAAGCGTTCTGTAGTCCTTGATTACGTAGTGCCTCTAGACTGCTGGTATCTCTACTGAATCAAATGCATTTTCGTAATCTATATAAGCCACATAGAGAGGCTTATTGTACTCTGCAGATTTTGCGATAACCTGATTGATGACATGGATGTGATCCATTGTAAGGTATCTCTTCCTGAAGCCAGCCTGTTCCCTTGGTTGACAAAATTCAGTGTTGCCCTTATTCTATTGGAGATTATTTTGGTAAATATCTTATATAATACTGGGAGCAAGCTAATGGTCCTATAATTTTTCAATTCTTTATCGTCAACTTTTTTGCGGATTAGTATAATATCTGCATTCTTCCAGTTTTCTGGGACCCTTGCAGTCGATATACACTTCGTATAAAGAGCCGCCAGCTTTCCAAGCATTATGTCTTCTCCATCTTTGATTAAATGGACTGTTATTCCACCTTCTCCTCCCGCTCTTCATCGTTTCGTGTCTTGCAGCGCCCTTCTGACCTCATCGCTAGTTATAGGAGAGTTTCTATATCCTGTTCATTACTGTTTCTAAGTGAGGTATCGTGACTCCTCTGGGTACTGTATACAGGTCAGCTTAGAATTTTTCCGCTGCTTTTACTGTATCTTCGAGATTGCTTATGATATTATCCCTCTTATCTTTTAGTGCATACATCATGGTTTGTCCTATGCCAGGTTTCGTTTTTACTGATTTCAGGCTGCGTTCATTTTTTTACGGCTTCTTCAGTCTTTCACATGTTATAGTTTCGAATATCAGTTATTTTCGCCTTGTGGATCAGTTTTGACAGTTTCGCGAATTGCGTAACGCTGTGCGGCCGCCAGTCCCATACAACCGCGTAGAGCGCAGGACTCTGCGATTCTAGACGTACTGCGCTCACCGAGAAAGGTTAGAAAAACACCCACATAAGCACAGGAGAGATGTGGCTACGTGAGGCGGTTCGACCGATAACTGTAGAAGCGTCATTCAAAGCAAGTAATTATTCTCCACTTCCGGCGGCGTTTTCTCTACTTCCTTTTTTTAAAAAAAGATGTTGATCCATAAATATTTTCATAAACAACGGTTAACATTTTTATCATTCGCTTTTGCTTGCAGTTTGGTTGTTGCGTTGGCTCTCTCCCTTAGTAGATCGCTTAATTTCTCAAGTCCTTGCTATTTTTGTTTCCGGTTTCCAATTTTGCACGAAAAGTGCTATACAATTAAGGAAAAACAGACGAGGTAACTGGCGACAGTCATCTTGCTTATGGGTGCAAGGGTTATTGCAGGGTTTTATGACGGACGCTCTTTCACATCATTTTATTTCCCACCTTATCTAACCCATATCACGTGTATATGGCTCCGGGCATCTGTCAGAGTCGCGGCGAGCCGTAACTCAAGGAAATAATGAAGCAAAGGGAAAAGTTAAACGCAATTGGTGTTTTCTCCGGCCGCAACTCGTTTCATGAGAGTACAGACCAGCTGAGTAACAGCCGCAACCCTCTCCTGGTCCCAGGATCAGCCTAAACAAAGAAAGTTGAACTAAGAAAAGCAACAGCTATGCGCGTGACGGTTGAATAGATGGTGACAACTGAGCGCATCTCGAGTTAATCGCGTGGGTGCGGAGTCTATGAGAAAACTGTCCTTCACATTACAAGAGATGCCGATGACTACCGCCATCTAAAAGGACTGAAAAAGGCAGCATAAGGCTGACCGATGAACAGCTGTCAAGTCTCAACATTAATCTGGCGGCGCTTTAGGAATGTGTGAGGAGTGGTGGCGTGGGTGGGGAGGGGGGGGGGGGGGGTATGCGACTTGATTTCGGGGGGGGCCCGGGCCCCCCCCGGGCCCCCCCCTGGGTACGTGCCTGATAGTATCGCTAAATATGTTGTGGGCCAGTCCCGTTAGGCCGTATTAGGCCCATTGCGTCTTGAAAGCGGTTTCAAATCCCTTTTTTTGTTCACCTTATGTTGTGCTCCAGTTGTTTTGTTGTACTAAAATAATGTTGCTCCCCAATTCATTATGCGGTGCCATGCAATGCGAAACCCACTATTGGTTGCACAGGTTGAGGAAAGAACGTTACGGGGTCAAAACGGAGCTCGCGTACGACCGTCTTTTGCGCAGCCAATGCGTTAAGAGGAAGCTTTAGCTCGGGCCTAACTCCGACGCGACCTATTCAAATACACGTAAAACGCAAAAACGTTTTTCTGAGATAACCCCTGGACCGATCTTGATTAAATTTGTTGCATCTGACGGAGAAAGTTTAATTATAGTGACTGTTGGAAGCGGAATTTCGATTTAGGGCTTGAATGTTGTTAAAAAGATTTTCAAATATTTGACCGTCTCAAAAAAATAGAAGCATGAAGTTTACAAATTCATAGCTCTGCATCGCGGTTATGTAAACGGCATCCGTTAGATCATTCAAAGCGGACAAATTTTATATGTCATTTGATATGTTACGTGAATTTGTTACGTTGGTTGCAAGGATTTTGCAAAAGCTGTATTTCCATATTGCTAAATTTTTTTGATATTCATGTGCCACATACCAATGTTGTCCGCTTTAAGTGTACTATTAGATGCAATTCACAGAATTGTATGATCATTTTAGTTGTCGAGTTACAGAGTTGTAAACATGATAGTTTCGTTCTTTTTTTGCCAATTTTTAATAAAAACATTAAGGGCTTAAATAAAAAATTCGAAACAAACAGTCACTAGCTTTTAAGTTTTTCTATTAAATGCATCAAACCTCGTCGAATTTGGTGCAGTGGTTGCCGAGGAAAACGAATTCTTCTTTTACTTGTATTTAGATAAGATCACCCGAGCTAAAGCTTCCTCTTAAGTACTGTATCTCCTCATGCCTAATGCTAACGTTAGAAAAGCGCAGTGCATTCAGCTGTAGAGGGCAGAAAGCATACTTGGTTATGTTATATTCACATTCAGGTTTCAGGTTTTGTTGCTTAGTTTTCCAAACGAATTCTTGCAGACATGGTGTTCGACGAGCATGCGGAGTCGCAGGAGAGCCTCGGCATTATTGTGCTGGCCGAAACCCTTAACGAAGAGCAAAGTTGTGCTAAAATCGCCAGACAGGTGAGCAGGAGACGCATGCCAAGTGTCATCATGTCTTTTACCAGGTGCTTTTGCGAACACTTTCAATTTTTTTTTTAATTTCCTGTGGCAGGTAGCGCAATTCTGGTCCATGAGCAGGTCTACTCGAAGAGATGTACATTACATCCACAAAGAATTGATATGCATAATCAACTAATTAACAAGCACGCACTAATTAAGTCTTAAGTTAATTATCGTATGGTATATATTGCAACTTACAAACTCTAGCCGGGGAGTCCGCAAGGCGGATCCGCTTGGAATAACACCAGTTTCGAGATATTAATTCCCGAACTTTGCGGCGTTCTAGTTACTTTTGAGCTTCAATGCAGACAACGACGTTTTGTTAGGAAAGTAAGTGGAACAACAGTGCAACGGCGCATATCTCGTAAATGGTGCCATCCGCACATTTCTTTTTTTTTTTTCAAGTGGATATGTCTTGCACCCTTACGCGCTAAAATTTGTTAATTTCAAGGTCTTTCGCATGGTAATTAGTTATAAACTTAATTAATTAATTCTTAATTAGTCGATTATGTGTTTGAATTTTTTGTGCATATCCGCCTCTTCGAGTAGTCATGGACTAGAATTGTTGTATCAGCGACAGGGGATTTACAAAGCAAATTTGAAAGTGTTCGCTGAAACACCCTGCATGTCTTCTTGCATGAGGCGCTTAGCGCCCCGGCAATGCTATGGCCACCTGCGTCCTATACCCACTTCACCACCAGTGGGCGTTGTCTGTTTGTTTACATCATGGTCGCTTAGGCGCCCTTAATAATAATAATAATAATAATAATAATAATAATAAAAGAGAAGCGTCTGTTTTGTAAGACTCCGTCTTCAATCTACGTTACAATATACATAATGTGTCGATTGAGGTGAAACACACCACTGCTTCGCTGCTCTTCCTAGTTCACAGAGTCGGAGGGCTGGTGAATTTGTTTGAAGCTTCGCATACGATTTTTCAAACTGTCTGAGCAATTATTACTGCTTTACCTTCACTCAAACACCAGTGACGAGGCTTCAAATTTTTGTATGGTAGTGTCAGTGGGGACTATTATGCCTTGAAATAAAACTTTAAAACATAAAGCAATAAAAATGGGCCCCTTCTAGGGGTAACGAAAAAGTGTCTGACAGGCCATGTTTCTTCGGGCCGAACCATTCATTTGGTGCCACATTAGCCAGCGAGGCTGTTCTGAGCAGCTAACGGCCAAACTCCGCGTCCCGAAACGAATTTGGAATTGGCCCCGGTGGAATTCGAAGGAGGTGGCAACTCACGCCTCTGCCGCTAGGACGCAGACTCGAACGACCTAGTTTGACGCTTACGAGCGGGCTCCAGTGCGCGATCTTCATCGCTAGCTTGCGCTCGACGCCGACGATTGAACTCGTGCATCTGCTCTCGCTGTAGTTCTTTGGAGGCAAAGTCACTGGTCCCATTCTCCGCTTTCGTACGGGCCCGTAGTCGATGGCTCCAGTCGCGACCCTGCTGTGGACGCCTTTCCTTGTACTCGGCTTGTTCTTCGGCCGTGCGCACAATGTGTGGTGTTCTCATTTTCCCCATTCTTGTTCGAGTGGTCTAACTCTGCAATGCGCAATCTGGTTCTTACGCATCACGGAGGCTACCGCGGCGCACTTGCCCGTGTTTTCCCGCCACATCTGCAGAGCCGTTGTATTGATGGCAGACGACAGCCTGCGCAGCCGGCAGCAACGGTAGCCAAAACGGGTGTGCTCCCCCACTCCGCAGCTACGGCGCCCCATGAAATCACCTGTCTTAAGCGTTCTTTTTTCTCCTCCGTACTGTCATCCGCTCTCCCCTATTCGGCACTCGCGCCGCCACCTATTTGGTTCACTTTACGGACGTTAGCCAGGCCAGATACCCCCCCCCCTCCTCCTCCTCCACGCTGCGCCGCCATCTTCTTTGTTGACTTTACAGAGGTTAGACACCTCCCCCCCTCCTCTATGAGAACACCCACATGGCTCATTCATACATGTCCGTCAGTATGAATGACCGTCATTCATACATGTCCGTCAGTGTCAAGTATGCACCAACACGGCCAGAAAGAAGTTTTAATGTCCGTCAGGCATCGTGATGCCTGACAAGGGTGATGCCGCGGAATAAATACTCCTCATGAACGGCTCGACAGCAGACGACGGGCTATCGTCGCCTTATGATTGGCTGGAGAGGCTTGTTCTAAACCTCTAACATCAGACCTGTGCAAAATGAGGCCACTCGTGTTTATCAGTCGCATCGTGCGATGTTCTATCTTTTCCTCCCCTCACTTAAGAAAGCCTTCATAGGCGTTTGCGAATTCGGCAGACTAATTTTCTTCCAGCCCGTGACCATCCTAGGGTCCTCCGCGCCGGCTGCGCAGTTGTCAAGTCAATGTGACTGCGTGGAAAAATCCGACCGCAGTGGCCTGGTGTCGCGAAGTGAACAATTTCAAGTGTGCACGACGCTGAGCGTGGTCGCTAAAACGCTTCGCATCAGCAAAGTCAGCATTTGCGCTGTTCAAATCATGTCGTCTTATGTGCTGTCCCACCGGCGCACAATGCCATCACATAATTCAATGTGTGTCTGTGATGTTACGACATTATTTTGTATTTAGCGGAGTAAGTGCATATTGCTTAGATTTTACTGAAGGACCGGAAGAACTTGACATTATTGAGGCGAAGCTTGCAGCATTAGGCTGACAAATAAAAAAAAAATGTTGCATTTATGCGGTCTTTCTGTCTTCGCGAAAATTGCTGATCATGTAATTAATAGAAGACTTTGTGAGTTTCTAAACACGTATAAAATAATAGCTCAGGAGCAATATGGTTTCTGCAAGACTAAGTCTTCGGAAACCGCTTTACTTGAAATAAAACAACAAATCCTTGACAACATAGAAAACGCAATGTTAACTCTAGCTATCTTTCTAGATTTTAGGAAGGCTTTCGATTGCGTGCAACATGATGTCCTTTTGAAAAAGCTACCTCTTTATGGAATTCGTGGTGTCGCATTATCCTTAATAAATAGCTATCTCACCTCTAGAACACAGTACACAACAATAAATGGAGTTAGTTCAGAATTCAGCACATTATTTACGGCGTGCCGCAAGGATCCGTCTTGGGGCCTGTTTTATTTTTACTCTATATTAATGATATTATCGATATTCAAGGCTGTTCCAATATTATATGATACGCGGATAATACTAACGTGTTCTTCTCAGGAAGGGGAATAGGAAAGCTTTTTGAGCAAGCTAACATCTGGCTACAGCAACTAAGCTTGTGACTAAATACAAATAAGCTCCAAATAAACATAACTAAAACTAAGTATCTAGTGTTTAAATCAAAAGGAACAATAATACACCCTCAGCTAACACTCCAATTTCAGAGGTCAACCTCGAACAGGCACCAATAGCCAGATTTTTAGGAATTATATTCCATGAAACTATGTCCTGGTCACTGCACGTAGATGTTATCAGAAAGATATTGCTCGTGCTGTCGGTGTGCTAAACAGGTTGCGATATTTGCTACCAATAAATGTGAAGCGCAATGTTTACAACGCGCTTATACATTCTCGATTAACTTATTGTTGTCTAGTTTGGTCAACCACTACACAAACAAACTTAAGATCAATTCAAACACTCCAAATCCGCGCACGGCGCGCGATAGGTAACTTAGAACGTACTCATACCACTAAACCATACTATAAAAAATATGAAATATTAACAGCATCAAAACTTCACACTTACAAATTATTCCTCGAAATTTCACGGCAATTCTGGGAAGACAAATGTTCCTTCCAAAGTAAATACCATGGCCGAATGACAATCTATAACCTCAGAAAAACTCTGATAAGAAAGCCACGTCGCAGAACAAAATACGGTGATCAAAAACTAGCAGTTCAACTTCCTAACCTTCTAAAGGACTACCCCTTGGTATTGGACCTGCTAAATTCTGGAATTTCAAAGCAAAGCTTTAAGAAAATGGTAAAAGAATTGTTACTATCCGAAGACTAATAGAAATGTTAAGCTGCAGGTATAAAAAATTTCGTACATGTTTTTTTTTTTCTTGTTGTTGTTCTTAGAAAACTGGATAAACTTTAACCTTTAAACTACAGGTATGGAACATTTCATACGTTTTTCTTTTTGTTGTTGTTATTGTGCTTCAAGCGTTTAGAAAACTGTGCAAACTTTAACCTTTCTTTTCTTTCTTTTTACGTGAATTGTCCTTAATCCTCCTTAAAGCCTGCCACTGCCATTTTGCTGCCAATGTACAGGTGGCACGGCCTATTCAGGCAAATGTTTGCATTTAGCCGTGTCCCCTAAGACAATCGGTTCATTGTCTTAAATAAATCAATAAAGAAAAAAAAAGAACTGCCATATTTACCTTAAACCACAACACAAGTATACGCAAATCCTCAAACTCGCTTCGACTCTGCTTCAGTGATAGTTCCAGCTTCACAAGTTTCAATTCCCCACTGGAAGAGTGGAAAGATTCTTCTCTATAAAGAGGTCAGGCAAGGAGACACAATCTGTGCAATGCTATTCATGCTTAGAAGAAGTATTCAAGCTATTAGGCTATGAAGGCTTAGGAGGGAGGATCAACGGCGAAAATCTCAACAACCTGTGTTTGCAGACACAGAATCTATCCAGTGCTATTCACTGCAAGCTTAGAAATATTCATGTTATTAGACTATGAAGACTTAGGAGGGAGGATCAACTGCGAATACCTCAACAACCTTGGTTTTCAGATGACATTATCCTGTTGAGCAACACTGGGGATGAATTGCAACAAACGATTGAGGACCTTGACGGAGAATGTCGAAGAGTAGGGTACAAGGCTAATATGCAGGAAAGAACGGCAATGTGCTATAGCCTGTAAAGCGCACAGAAATTCATGATCAACATTCAGTCTCTGTGCGAAAGAGTACGTTTATCTAGGTCTGTTACTTACAGGGGGCCCTGGTCATAAGAAAATTACATGACGAGAATAGGTTGGAACGCATATGGGAGGAACTACCAAATCATGACGTTGAGCTTACCACGGTCATTGAAAAGCAAAAACGTGCAAACATTGAGTTAATTGGTAGAAGCATATCAGGCAGAAACTTGGAGGTTCCCAAAGAAGCTGGATAACAAATTAAGCACCGCGCAACGAGCGATGGAAAGATGTTAGGCTTAAATCTGAGAGCAAACGGGTGTAGTCGGATGTTCTAGGTTACATTAAGAGGAAAATGTGGAGCTGAGCAAGCTATGTGATTCGTGGGGCAGATAATCGGTGGTCCACTGGACATACAAAGCGGATGCTGATGGAAAGGAAGCGCAGTCGAGGGCGGCAGAAAATTAGGTGGGGTGATGAAATTAGAAAATTTGCAGGTAAAACTTTGAATCGGCTAGCGCAGGTCAGGGGTAATATCGTATCACCGATAAAGGCCATAGTCCTGTAGTGGACACAAAAAAGGCTTTATGACGTTTTACAACATGCTAAATTAGTCCGAAATTTCAACACACTGTTCCTCTTGAGATGCAGTTCGCTTCTGTGAGGCTGCATTCGCATGCTTACAAGACGGCGTCTGTCGCCGCTTGGATAAAATCAACCCAACCTTGGCCTCACACTATTTGTGCAGAGGCTCGATCCGGACAAAGTGCGTCAGTGTAGCAAGATCGACGATTCGAACCGATTTGATGCGAAACCATCTCGAATGTAGAACCGTTGTGTGCTTTGCATGCGCTGCTGCACCGTATTCTGACGTGCACTTGAACGGGCGTTCTGGAAAAGCTGGTAAATTTAAGGAAACGTTGGCGTTGGTCATTATTGTTACGTTGACCGATTCGCGTTGAGTTCTGTAAGGTACCATTTTGGCTGTAACGGACACCCTAGTTAGGGGCTGCACGCGTTGACGTAACCAACCAATGATTTGTTATGGTGCTGCAAGATTGCAGCGGTCGCGCCTTTGTGCGTTTCGCCTCTGTCAGAATGCGACCGCCTGAGTCTTCAAAACGAACTGATTGCTTGGCGCCAGGCATGATTGCTTGGCGCCAGGCAGCTGAGGAGAAGGCATGGAAAAGCGGCCATCGCTGATACAGCGTCAAAGTATGATAAGCAGCAAAACTTATTACGAAGGGATATCACGCAGCCAAATTTTCTTTCAAGAGTTTGGCAGTGTTGGTAGCCACGGTTTCTTTCGGCATGTCTTTCATGGCTGCTTTCATAGCTCTCCGCCTCGATAGGGATAATATGCGAAGGGAGCGCGCCTTTCGTCGTCGGTTGTTGCTCGACGAGATCGTTAATTAAATAATAGAGTTTTACGTGCCGAAACCACTTTCTGATTATGAGGCGCGCCGTAATGGAGAAATCCGGCAATTTTGACCCCCCGGGGATCTTTAACGCGCACCTAAATCCAAGTACACGGGTGTTTTCGCATTTCGCCCGCACCTTAGACGGTACCGGTGGTGGAGAGGATATTGAGCCTAGACGCCGCATTAGAACCGCACCTGCTACCGTGTGCAGCGCGACCACATGCCGTCCCGATATACATGCGAGTGCTGCTAGTTTTGCCTTGAGGTTGTAGGAACTCTTTAAATATACAGTTTAATTATACATTTTCCCTAATCAGCATCAAAATAACGACACTTTGTAGTATGGCGGTGGTGATGTTGCTACCGGCGGGGTTAGCCTGGCAGACCTGGTCAGCTATTGCTCCGCTTGTGTGTCTATTTCTGCACCAAATATGACTGTGTGTCTACCAGTCTTCTCTCTTTCTCAGAAATGCGAGGAGAACGGTGAACACTTCCACTGCCATTCTTTTGACGGCAATTCGGCCAACGGGCGAGCGCGATTGCTCTCGACTGCCCTTTAGCAGACGCCCGGAAAAGGAATGCTGTCGAAGAGTTGGGCTTGCAGCGATTTGGCCGGGCGAATGCAGCTTCAAATACAGTCGCGTGCTGTGCGATCATGCGTGCTATCAGTTGACCGTGCTGAACTCACTGTAAATCACATTTTATTCTCGTGCACACAACTCGAATGGCTAAGGAAAAAACATTTTACTGTATTTTACAATGAACGCATTCCCTTCCATCCCAGTCTGCTTTTAGGAGATAACCCACTAGTAGAAACTTCATCTGTTTTTAGTTTTTTGAAAGACGCAGCGATCCTAAACGCAATATAATATATCACAGAACTACTAATTGTAAAATTTATTACCCGGTTTTTACACGCATCTTATGATGCACCTCACCCATTTTCTTAGTCCTGAGGAGAAGGCTGAGGTCTTCAATTGGTTTGTTGGGCTCCTCAGAGTCCTTGTCTGGACAAGGACCTCGCCAAGGATACCCAATTTTTGAAATAAGTTATACCATGTGTTTGGCGCGTGATAGCGTAAGTTGCTTATGCGCCATAAAACCCAATACAATACAATACAGTTGACCGTGCTTCTTTCTTTTCTTGTTGTTTAGGCCGCGCGTTGCTTCCTTCTCGATCTCATAAGTCTCGTATAGGTCTCGTATAGATCTCATATAAGTCTCATATATATGTCTCATATAAGTATAAGCTCTCATATAGCGCAGATCACTCTCATATATAAACGAGCTGCCACTTCAGTTGCACCCTTATCGCAGCGTAATTATTTTTCGGCTAAGAAAGTGCATGCGGCAGGCGCGGCTTAGTGAATTCCACCCCTGGTTCCTTAATTTTTTGTTGCGACAAGGCGCACCGTAGCAGGTCATCCCTCTTTTTTCGCGTGCTTCCATGTACGGAGATCTGCAAGCGATTGTACCTAAACTTAGTACCCTTAACAAATACTGATGCGTGCATAATCAAGGACTGCGGTAACAAATGCCCCGAGACGCGGCATCTGGTAGCACACGCGTCTCTGCAAACGCGGTGAATCGTATTTAACCGATTCGAGAAAACTAATCGGCTTATATATAGGCATTATCCCTACTCCCTTCCTCGCTCTTTTGCCTGCCCGTTGTCCGCACGGCCTCTGGAGTCGACGCCGAATTTCTCGCCGGGCAGCCCAACATATACGATAGCGCAAAATTCTGTATATGACAAGTCTGCGTAATCGTGAATAATATATCCTTCGCTTGTACCCCGACAAATGTGCCGGAGATAGCTTCGTTCCTCTACTGGGTTACGCAGTGAAGGAGCAAACAACTTATATTCTCGCCTCAACAAATACAGATTTTCAAGGGCATAATACAATGATTAACGCTGTGCTCTCTCCTTATTTTGTTGGTTGTTTTTCTCCCTTCCGTCACACCGGGTCTGAAGCGTGTGCTCGTTCGGTTTCCCACCGAGTAAACCATGAAATAGCGTGAAGTAAAGCAGGACGATCTCAGAAACATTGTAATCCGCTGTCGCGTGGTGTGCGTCTCCGCGTCTTGCCGTCTACTCGGACACACACATGTTCGCTATGCATCAAAACGCCTTGCAGAACACCAACAGTTCTAGTTACGTGCGTGTGTATACACAACTGCGTGCGTGGGTGGGTCGAGATGAAACCGACATTTAACTTCGGAACTTACGTCGCAGTGGACACACAAACTGATGAGCCAGCCAAACGATCCCACTTGGCTAGGTTCCGCAGGCGTCGCCTACCTGTGCCTGCTGGCGGTAACGGAGGAAAGCGCGTTGGTGAGTGTTCCTCGTCTGGTTGTTTTGCTGGGAAAGCCACACAGTGTACTGCTGGGATTAGCCGGGTGCGCGTTTTATCGTGCTTTGCAGGACCAAATAAAAGTTTATTCACTCACTCACTCACAGTTAACAGCGTCGCCTACGCGACGCACTAGCTACGAGCCTACGGCGTCGGCTCCGTTTAGAGTGGGAGGCGACGCTGGAGGCTCGTACTTGCTGCTATATATATATATATATATATATATATATATATATATATATATATATATATATATATATATATATATATATCAAATTAGGTGGCGTGATGAAATGAGCAAATTTGCAGGGACAACTTGGAATCGGCTAGCGCAGGTCAGGGGTAATATAGGATCGCCGAGAGCGGCCTCCGTCCTGCAGTGGACACAATAATAGCCTGATTCCGTGTTACGACATGCTAAATTCGTCCAGAATTTAACGCACTGTTCAAACGGTCTTCTTCAAATATGAAGAAGACCGTTTGTAACCCTTACAGATGACGGGGACCATTTACTTTAAGTCGCGAAGGTGAGCGCAAGAGCGGTCAGCTGGTTTTTCAACTGAGCGTCGTCCTCTTCTTCCTTCCTCCACTCGGGACCGCAAGCACGTTCACTGGTCTTCGTTTTCTTCTTGCGTAACATTCCTCTCGTCGCAGACGAAGCCCGCCGGGCGAGTCAATCCATGTGTCTTGACGTGAACAATTTCAAGCGGGCGACATGGACCACTTGTGTCTTGGCAGCTCTTCTACCACTCGCCATGAGGCGAGCTATGTTATACGTGACTTCCGTGAGTCTGTTAATAATCACAAACGGTCCATCGTAGGAGGCCAAAAGCTTTTGGCATAACCCGCGTTTCCGTACTGGAGTCCACAGCCAGACTAAATCACCAGGGCGATAGGTTACCGGGCGGTGGCGAATGTCGTAGCGTGCTTTTGATCTGTCCTGCGATGCCAAAGTGCGCAAATGAGCAATACGACGAGCTTCTTCGGCGAGGCAGAGAGTCTCGGCGACAGTGGGATTTTCGTGACTGCAGAAGAGGAAAACAGTGTCGATTGTGTACCGGGGTGGCCGTGCGTACAGCAGGAAGAAAGGGCTATAGCCGGTGGTCTCGTGCTTGGCGGTGTTGAACGCGTACGTGATAAAAGGCAGTACGTCATCCCAGTTCTTGTGGTCGGATGAAACGTACATAGATAGCATGTTTACAATTGTTCGGTTGGTGCGCTCCGTAAGCCCATTCGTTTGTGGATGGTATGGTGTCGAGTGATGCAAGTGGGAATCACACAAACGAAGCAGCTCCTCTACGACGTCTGCTGTGAATTGTCGTCCACGGTCGCTGATGATCACGCGAGGCGGACCATGTCGCAGGATCACATATTGCAGCAGGAATGTTGAAACGTCAGTGGCAGTTGCGGAGGGCACGGCCGCCGTCTCGCAGTAGCGTGTGAGGTAATCGACGCAAACAACTATCCAACGGTTTCCCTTGGCTGATTTTGGAAATGGGCCTACGAAGTCAATGCCCACTTGTTGGAAAGGCGTGCTTGGAGGCGGGATCGGCTGCAGAAGACCTGCTGGAGCAGTAGATGGCCGTTTGTGGCGCTGACACTGCATGCAGCTGGCCACATACGTCTCAAGAGATTGTCGCATTCCAGGCCAATAAAAGCGTTCCTGAATCCGGTAGAGCGTCCTCGCCGAACCTAGATGGCCAGACGTAGGGTCGTCGTGCATAGCATTCAGAATCGCTGTGCGAAGGCTCTCCGGCACCACTAGGAGAAAACGTGCGCCAGTGCTGGAAAAGTTCTTTTTATAGAGGAGTCCATCACGTACACAGAAATGGTTTGCTGTCGTCGAGGCGGTCGTAGCGGTGAAGAGCGGTGTTAATTTATCGTCTTTTCGCTGTTCGGTTTTGCAGCAGTCGACGTCTGGAAAACGCGGCGACACAGAAGCCACGAGGTGATCGAAGTCGTCGGCGTCACAGTCCGTAGTACTAAGTGGCATACGCGAGAGACAGTCCGCATCAGCGTGTCGTCGACCACTCTTATAAGAGACGGTGAAGCTGTATTCTTGCAGTCGGAGCGCCCAGCGCGCAAGGCGGCCACAAGGGTCACGAAGATTCACAAGCCAACACAATGAGTGGTGGTCGGTGACCACTGTAAAGGGGCGTCCATACAGGTAAGAACGAAACCGCTGAACCGCAAATATTACCGCGAGGCATTCTTGTTCCGTCACAGTGTAATTCTGCTCGGGCCTACTTAATGAGCGGCTTGCATATGCGATCACGTGTTCGCGGTCACCGTAGCGTTGAACTAGGACGGCACCAATACCTATGCCACAGGCATCCGTATGGAGTTCTGCCGGAGCTGAAGGACTGAAGTGTTGAAGAACCGGTCGTGACGTCAGCAGGAACTTCAACTGAAGAAAAGAAGAGTCGCACTCCGGAGTCCACTCAAAGGGGGTGTCCTTTCGTAGCAGGCATATCAGCGGATACGCAACGTCGGCGAATTTAGGAATAAATCGGCGGAAATAGGAACAAAGCCCCAGAAAACTACGGAGCTCCTTGACACAGCGCGGAGCACTGAACGCTTCAACGGCTGCTGTTTTCTGGGGATCAGGGCGGATGCCATCCTTGTCGACGAGGTGCCCAAGCACAAGGGTTTGGCGGTCTCCGAAGTGGCATTTCTTAGAGTTTAAAACTAGACCAGCGTTTCTGATGCAGTTCAGGACAATATCTAGACGCGAGTTGTGTTCGCTGAAGGTGTGGCCAAAGATGACGACGTCGTCGAGGTAGCACATGCTACCTCGACGACGGCGGATGTCCACATGCAGATGTTCCACTTCAAGCCACGCAATACAGTGTCCATAAATCTCTCGAAAGTTGCCGGAGCGTTGCACAATCCAAATGGCATCACATTAAATTCGAAGAGCCCGTCAGGGGTTACAAAGGCAGTCTTCTCCTTGTCGTCAGGATGCATCGGAATTTGCCAATAGCCGGATCGTAAATCTACTGAGGAAAAGTAAGAGGCGGAATGAAGGCAGTCTATTGCGTCATCAATACGTGGGAGTGGGTACACGTCCTTTTTTGTTACAGCATTCAAACGGCGATAGTCGACGCAAAATCTCCAAGATCCATCTTTTTTTTTTAACAAGAATCACTGGAGCTGCCCATGGACTTGCTGACTCTTGTACGACTCCCTTTTTCATCATTTCGTGCACTTGTTCGTTGATAATCTGGCGCTCTGATGGTGAAACACGATATGGCTTTTGTCTAATCGGATTTGCCGAACCCGTGTTGATGGTATCGCGCGTTCGAGACGCAGGGGTTGCAGGTATATTGTCCTTCTGCGCAAAGTCGAATACCGAAACGTGCTTCGAAAGCACACCCACTAACGTTCGGCGTTCACTCGTGCTGAGCGATTTATTTGCCATCGACAAAAGGGCCGTTTCCGAACTGTGGCCATCGGGTTCTTCGGGCACATCTGTAAGTTCAGCCACTGATAAGGACGCGTGTTCCCTGGCGAAGGCTAATTTCATGCCATCTGATAGTATAACGGGCTCCTTAGAACAGTTTACGGTCCATAAGCCAGTGCCTCCGCCTTTGATCGACACCACACAATGTGGCACCAACACATTCTTCTTCATACAGTTAAAGTGCATCGGTTCTACGGTAGCTTCGAAGCAGTCGGAATCGGCGCCGCAACAGACAACGGGAACGCAAACGGTAGATGATGCAGGTATGACCGTATCACCACAAACACACAGTGTAGTTTCGCGATCTACAGGGTTCTCCAGGAGTCCTGATGGAATCCTACCACTTAAGAATACTTTTCCTGTGCGGCAGTCGACAGTAGCACCACACTCCCGCGAGAAGTCCATACCGAGAATAACATCATGAGTCGACCGAGGAATAATTACAAACTCTGTCGTAATAACATGGCCTCCTAAAAATACGTCAGCATTATACACACCAATAGGTCGCAACGGCTCACCACTCACTCCACAGAACTTTGAATCTTCGTCCCATCTAAACAAAACCTTTCGCCCTAACACGTGTTTAAAAGAGACACTCATGACCGAAATTGTTGCGCCTGTGTCCACCAGAGCCATCACAGGGACATTATCTACAAGCACGTGCACTTTGTTTTTCAGCATCAACAAGCGAGGTATTTCTGTCAGCAGCACGTCTCCAGCGACCTCACCTCCATCGGCCGCGCTAGCTAGTTTTCCGGTGACGAAGGGGACGCGGTGCGACGCAGCGGTGAGGGAGAACGGGGAGCACGACGTTGCGGTGGGGGTGTCAAACTTCTGTCAGATGCTGGGGAGCGATTCCGGGAGCTGCTCGGCCAATGCTCGTCGCCAGATGATACGTGAGCTGGCCAAGGGGCACCGTATGGCCGTTCGGAGGGCCAAGAAAACTCTGATGGCTGGCCATACCACGTGGTCATACGCTGGTTGCAAAACCGCGATATATGACCCGGGACGCCACAGGAATAACACACCGGGAGAGGTCGAAACCTTGGTCGTTCGTCGATGAAGCGGATATTATCATTTTCCCGCGTGTAGTGGGTTGGTTCGTGGCGTGTGTCACGAGGATACATCGGGCGTCGAGAAGGCGTGCACTGAGTGCGTTGGTCATAGCGCGGAGTCGGCGGGCGTGTTGTCATCCTCGACTGTGGGGCTGCGCTGTACTCCACGGCCGCTGCGGTAACCATCGGTTGCCAAGGGGCCGAATGTGGCGCCGTCATAGCCTCTCGCGACGTGTACATGCCATGGTGGTCAACAGTTGAATGCAACAACCCTTCGCGGCGGGAAAGTTCCTCGCGGACAATCTGTCGGATGGTCGAAGGAAGGTCGAGGCAAGGACTCGTGTCCACACTGGCAACCGTCGTAACGTTTGCCAATCGACCAAACTTTGGCGCAATCCGACGCATCTTGAGCGTTTCAAAAGTTCTGCAGTGCCGAATGACGTCGGACACAGAACTGAGGCTCTCCTTTCCAATTAAAAAATTGTAGACATCCTCAGCCACTCCTTTCAGCAAATGTCCAACTTTATCTTCTTCCGACATGCGAGCATTGACCACCTTGCACAGCTTTAACACTTCTTCGATGTATGTTGTGCATGTCTCACCTGGTAGCTGCGCCCGTTGCGACAGTGTCTGCTCCGCACGCTTCTTTTTGGCGACTGAGTCCCCAAAACACGCCTTTAACTCGTCAACAAAATGGTCCCACGTCGTAAGCGCGTCCTCGTGGTTCTCATACCACACGAGGGCGGCATCGGTCAGGGAGAACACCACATTGGTGAGCTGAGCGGTTGGATCCCACCCGTTGGATTTGCTCACTCGTTTGTAGTGGACGAGCCACTCGTCGGCATCTTCCCCCGCTTTGCCTCCGAAGGTGGGTGGAACTCGGTAGTTTGGCAGTGGACTGCTAGGCGCTGCCCTCGGAGTGGCTTCTTCTTCTGGCATGTCGAAGATGGTCACGGCTGATGGCGGGAGGCCGGCAAGTCGACGGCTTCGACGAAGCTGCGGCAATGACGGTTCCGTTGTTGTGAGCGGTACCCCGCACCTCCACCACTTTGTTGCGCGCGAAGAAGACCGTTTGTAACCCTTACTACGGATGAAGGGGACCGTTTACTTTTAAGTCGCGAAGGTGAGCGCAAGAGCGGTCAGCTGGTTTTTCAACTGAGCGTCGTCCTCTTCTTCCTTCCTCCACTCGGGACCGCAAGCACGTTCACTGGTCTTCGTTTTCTTCATGCGTCACAGTATATATATATATATATATATATATATATATATATATATATATATATGATTATCGGCCAGGGGAGGACATCGCAAAACCAGACAATGGGCGCCAGAAGAAAAAAAGGGTACTGGGGGGATTTGGACGAGCGGCGAGTCCTCTCCTGGCTGATAATTACGTATATATATATATATATATATATATATATATATATATATATATATATATATATTCGCGCGCTGCAGTAGGGCTTGTGAGACCGGGTAGTTGGTGGTTCATGTTTGTAAACATCGCAAAACCAGACGACGGGCGTCAGAAGAAAAAAAGGACCCCCCAGTACCCTCCTTTTTTTCTTCTGACGCCCGTTGTCTGGTTTTGCGATCTTTACACACATGAACCAGCAACTACCCGGTCTCACAAGCCCTACTGCAGTGCGCGAAAACCGATGCTACGGCACCGTATAATGTTGGTCGAACCTTCCATTTCTCGACAGTGTGAGGTAACAAACGTGATCAACGGTAGGTGCATGTTGATAAAATCGCGCGTAAGGTGGTGTCAAAGATTGATGGTGGGGTAATTCGCACTCTCCGAACCGGAGGGGATGGGGCGACAACAAACCCACCCCGCGTGCGTTTAGTGAGGGTTCGACTGCTGACCGGCGATAAGGTCCACGCCTGATCGACCGTGAACCAGAGGCATGAGACGGGAGGCGACGTAAAACATACACATTCAATTTAATAAGATAAAATCATGCACGAGACATAATGGTAAAAAAAACATGCAAACTTCCAGTAGTGGGTCCTAGCTCACGGAAGGCGTGCGGGTCACACAACACACGCCCTGACGCCACTCGCGCGACACTAAGCCCACAACGTGGGAACCATTAACACTCGCGAAATAACAAATAAAACACGCGACACAAATGAAAAATATACGAGACAATAAATACGGCAAACACTACACTAACAGAACATACAAAAATTAACACGCGATGGATAAACAAATGAAAGATTAAACGCGTTTAGAAAAGAGAGTCCGGCGGAAAGTTCTGAGAGCGGGCTTGAACACGAGGCTTATCTGGGGCGTGCTTGCCGAGGTCCCGATCTGAAGAGCGTCGGGCTGCTGCAACCTCGCTGCCGAAGATCCTGACGAACTTGCACTGTCTGTCGCTTGACCGGCGAAGACTTCGGCCTGGAGATCTCAAGCTGCCGACCACATCTTCAGCTGTCCCCCGGTGCCCGACCAACCTGCTCCGTCTTCCAAGCCGCTCTGCTGCTCGCCGAGCCGCCTCGTCCCTCCGCCGCGCTGAGGCGACACACGTGACCAAACAGGTCGTGCGAGCTCGGGACAATGGGAAGCTCTCTTCCCCATCGCCGTGCAAGCGGCGTTGCTTCTGCTGTGGCAATGGCGGCCATCTTGAGAGGGGCGCGGGCATGCACTCTGTGACAGGTGGTAATGGTGATAAACTTCTGCTACTTATAGGAGAGGTGTCAGCTGAGCCCTAAGCGCCCAACCCTTACCAAGTCTAAAGGGGGAGGGGGGTCCCTAGTCCGGGACCCCCGTAGCTTCTGCAGCGGCTTCGGCTCGGGCCACCAGGGCAGGTTGGTCCTGGAGGGTTGAGCAGCCGAGCAGGGCGGCCTCTCAGTCCTCTCGGGTAGGGCGGGGGTTTGCGAGGAAAGCAGGGTTGGACGGGCATGCCCACACCACGTGGTATGTGTCCGCAAACACCTCCCCACAGAGCGGGCACTCGCCCGAAAATGCCGGGTTGAAGTGTTTCAGCACCGCCGGGCACAGTACTGTATTTGTGTAGAGACGGAGAAGCCAGCGCGCCCCCGTCTTTTTGAGGCCTTTGCAAGGGGGGAAGCATCGGCCGTGATTAGGCTGATACAGCTGTGTGATTTCTTTAAAGGTGATTGCCGGCTTGAATTCAGGGGCCTCGTCGACGGGAGATAGAGGCGACGCCCGGAAATAACGCGTGCGGGCTGTAACGTCGGCTATTTCGTTCCCCTCTATTCCCTGATGAGCTGGAGCCCACCCAAATGATGGAGCGCCGAGGTTGGAATCCCTGGTTTTCACATTTTTTAAGTATTTGGAAGGCACGATATGGGGTTTGGCCTTGTTCTATATTGCAGCAAGCACCCCTCGAATAAGTAATGATGACTCGAGACGCTGGATCTGCGGCAGCAAGCGCGATAGCCACCTGCACAGCGTGAGTAATATTGGGGACCCGGAAGATGACGCCATTAACGGGTGTGTTTTGATAGACGAGTGCCGCCGTAAACCAACCCCCGTGGTGAGGGCCGGCAGTGTCCGTATAGAATACTCCCGGGCGATCTACATATGTTCAGGGTGATCCTTGTAGCGCGCGCTTGGCGGCGGCGCTCGTGAGTATCTCTTGTCACGTTATTAGGGAGAGGGTGTGCCTGTAAGGTGAGACGCCAAGCGTGTGGCAGGGAGACTGTGGGTTCCGTGTGGGTTATATGTCGGATGTGCAAGCGGGACAAGAGGCAGCTTCCCGCTGGTGTTTTGCTCAACCGCCAGAATTGATTGTTAAGGTGAGCCGCGTGTAGTTCCCCAAAACAATTAGTCATCCCCAGTTCGAGGAGATGTTTGTTGGACGTAACGCCTCGATGCCTGCGAAGCACCGCGCTGGCACGGTGTGCGGGTACCATGTGGCGCACCATTGCTTAATTGTAGTTTTATACGATGTGCGTACATGTGTGTGTACCTTGCCGTGAGTCTCGGTCTTTCAGACTTGCTGCGCTTACTTCCCTTATCATTCCTCTATTTCGACACAGCCAGCCAAGATCCTGGAACAAGTGAAACACTGCACGGAGGCTACCCCGAATAATGACATAAGGGTGAGTTCGCCGTTCGCTGTACACGTATATTTGTCGCGGCTGCTCGGCTAAGATAGATTACTCGTTCTGTAGTTATACCGTGTAAGCTAGGCGACGGACATCGGTATAGCTCGGTGAATGGAAATACGCAGATTCTTAGAGAATCAGTATATCGTGAATTTGTCATTGTCGACTGCTCGTGAGTGGGCCAAAGCCCAAAGAAGAGTTTGGCGGCCTTTGGGGAAACTAGCTAATTTCGTAACACATATTTAGAGCGCACATCGAAACTGGAGCTGGATTCCCGTAAGCAGGCGTGACTTCGCGAATGCTATGCTTTTGTTTCGTAATTTCATCATGTTTTGTAAAGCGAATAGCTAGAAACGTAATTAGTGTTCTTTTTCTTATCTATTTGCACAATGCTATTTGTGCTTTTACTAATGTGTGCCTGTTAGGGAATCCACCTGAAGAGGACGAATTGTGGTATACACTCAATGCAAACGAAAAAAAAAAGAAACACATACACACACTCGCGGTATGAATAACCTAAAAAGATTTAACTTGTCGTTAAATTGACCACGACGCAAGCGCTTTAACGCGGTTGGCATTAGTGTCTACCATATCTCAGCGCGCAGCGCAGGCCTCTCGAAAAAATTTGGAGCCCTTCCATTATATGAAGATGGAAGACCAGTGAAGCTGCATTGTGCAACAGCTGTATTAAGTTCTATATGGTGGTTGTGCTATATTCGTTGAATAAAGGCACAAACACATAACTTCGTTGTTTGTTTTGTCTTTCTGAATTATTTATTTTACATATATTTTATTTTATTTTTACTTCATACATATGCGCTGACGTTTCGACACCCATCGTCATAGACTAGCATTTGGGCAACAGCTTTCATCACTCCGGCGCTTTGTTTTTGTCAACATCTCGGATACATATTCTTCCACACCCCAGCCATAGAAAGCTGCGCTTTAAAACACAACGGGTGCGACAGCCCTAACATCACGTCTCGACGAAGACTGTAAATGCATAAATTGCAATAAACAGCCCGGGTTTATCAAGCTTTTTGGCGCGGGGGGGGAGGAGGAGGGAGGGAGGGGGAGGAGGAGGGAGGGAGGGGGAGTATATTCACAGAGTGATTGCCAAGGAAGTTGGACAAGGTACGCTTTGCTTGAAATTTGCGTCTAACGAAACACGTTAAGCCGATTCCGCAGAGCGCAGGGTCGCGTCTTGAGCCGACTTTTGGATGCGTGCGGAAAGATGAAGAGACTTCACGGAGCGTTGCCTCACGAAGGCTCGCCGAGTGACGCCTCAATTGCTCCTTATTCGCTTGTTTCTTTTCTCCATGGTAGTTCGATCAATGTAAGACAGCATGACTGGAAATGAGGACGGAGGTAACAATGCTGGTGGCGGCCTCGTGTGACATTTTGCCCTGCGACAGCATGTTAGAAATGTCTTTCTTTTTATGCGCGGATATTCTCGTTGAAGAAAAAAATTACCGACGATTACGTTACTTCCTAATGCGAAATTTGAGCGCAGCAAATAAGCTGTTTCACCTTTTCGATAGATTGAGGCAAAGAAATCGAGCAACACATGTATGCGCTATCACAGAATTTTTTTTTTATTTTTCACACGTATTCCTTTAACAAAGACTCCACTAACAGTTCTTGACAGTCATGAAGGAAGCTTTGTGGTCGGAGAAATAGACTGATATATGTTCGACTTGGTACACCAATGCTTGATTCTCAAAGACGTTCACAAAGACGTTCACAACTGGGCCCTTAATGCCATATTGGCCTCCGCCGTGCATCAGTCGTCGCACTTGCATGAATGGGATTCGCGGAGATACGAGTCTTACACTCACCGCATTAAGTTGTGGAAGGTGCGCTGGCCTCGAGGGATATTTGTAACCGTTTGTTGTCGAAATAACAACCAAAACAAGCGCGAACGAGACCGACCCAACAGAACCAAACAGGCACGGGCGAGAGCTGTGGCGCGAGCAGACGATAGTACGAAACGAGCGGATCGGCTGAGACCAGACACGAGTGCGCATCGAGCCGTAAGGAGGGTCCGCATGACACCAGCATCGCGCGCGCACGTCACTGAAGGGGCCGCTCTCATTGGTCTCCGCCATTCGCGGCTCGCGTCCTTCGTCTCCCACTCCAGCAAAGGGGGATGGAGCTGGTTACGAGGCCGACGACGACGCGAAACCCAGGAACGGACGCCAAAGAGCTGCGCTCTAAAATATTCAATTGGCTATTGTCTCGCCGGCAATGTCTTACTGCATGAAGCTGCAATAGTTACATTACATGGTTCGGCTCTGTAATGAAGATGAGATGTTCTTTGTTCACGCTCTGCGCCACGCCGTGGTGACGCAGACTTCGACTGCACACGTCTGTCTGCTGGGACCCCGTATTCCGCAAACATTTTTGTTTGCCGTCATGGTGTAACCCCCAATTGACATTTCACGTCCTGTTTTCTTCAAATATTTCTTCATTAATTGAAGCTTATAAGGTTTCCATAGCCTCCAATTTTAATTTCTTTGCAAGTGTTTGGGCAAAACGTGCGGCCTGGATGATCAGGATACTACTGCCTGGGTTGAACCTACATGCTTGGACGAACAGAGTCTGCCTCCTCGCTTTAGTTCAACTTCTGGATAGAACCATTACTTCCAGAAAAAACGGCGTTCGTCCTAATCGCGTCCTCGCGGTCACCACAGACGAGCTGAACTGCGGCTATCTTGAAACAACCGTAGCTCTCTTCTCTGCAGGACCTACTGGCGTTCCGCATGGTGCACATCATTCTCGGTGACGCAGCCACCCAGACTGCTATACAGGTATCCTGCACCTATAAAATCCCCATCTGCTACTGTTCTGTTGTCGAACTGTAACACAAGTGCACTTCGCTGCTGCTTATATCCGCAGGCATACGTCACCGCACATCTCTTTAATGACACGACCAGTGAAAAAGAAATGGCTGCTTTCAGCCCGGTAAGTGCGCTTCCCTAGCACGAGCGTTCTCGTGGTCCCATTACGCATTCCTTACCGGAAAAATTCTAGAAAAACCTATGTCGCTAGAGCCTAGGGGAAGTTCGACTATGCCGTTTCAGCCAACGTGAGAATGACGGACATCACGAACCTTCGTCCTTGTGGCTTCAAAGATCTTTCGAACTTAATAATATTTAGCAATATATTGCTGTAAATGTAACCAGGCCTCGCTTTGAAAACTTTAATTCCTGGAAATTTATCTAAAAACATTGGGAAAAAGCTGACGCCATGAGCGACGCCTGTAAAGAACGGCGGGTTGCACAACAAGACTGCCACCTTGCCACCTGATTACGACAAGGGGTGCAAGACGCGCACCTGCACCTCTCCGTGCTGCAGCTGCGAGGCGTTCAAAGAAGCGACCTTTGCGCTGGAACCCGCCGCCTTCCTCCAGCCCCTTCGACATGGTGACGGGACGAATTCGGTGTGTGGACAATGATTCCAGAGTTCCTCAACGCGGAGCTGATTTGACACGCCTGGAGAAGCTACCGCGGGAAGACTTATTTTTGTGCTTCTCAAGGTTTGGAGTGGCTCGGAACAATGAGCGACGCGCGATCGACAACGTCGATTTTCCGGAACGGCACCACCTTCAACACCGTCGCTTGGGCTTCGGAATGTGTGTGCCTTTGTGTCTGTAAACTGGTCTTCAGAGCAGCTGCGAGTTGGTGATGTGTAAACGAACAGCCGCCGCGTCGTGGACGGGCGGATCGAGTGTATAAAAACTGTGGTTGTGCGATTGTTGGACACACTTCTCTTGAGCAGTCATGTTAGACTGGTTCACTTCTCTCATGCAGTCCTGTTGGACTAATACTATTTTTCTCAAGCAGTCATGTTAGACTGAGTTAATTTCTGTAAATAAACCCCTTTTTCCTCGTTCTCGATGAGAAGCAGTTCTTCACTTCATCAACGATCTCAGCGTAAATAAGTTGGACGACGGCATGGGCCAGCTACCTTCGAATTCATGCCGTACTCCAATCTTGGCAAAGGACCACGGACGAAGGGATTGAGCCCCCAATCCTGACAACTGGCTGACAGCGGTGAGATGGACTTTGCGACATGGTGCTGTATCTGCGGTGAGTGCTTGGTTTTTGCTTTGACTCTCTAGGCTTCATTTTGTGGTTGTTCTGTTTAGAACAGTAGGGAAGCTAGATTGTTGTGTGTTAGCTAGGTTGTGTTTTCCTAGCTAAATTTAGAGAGCAGAATCAAGGCAGTAAAGCAGCAGTCATGGAGTTAAGGACACTGCTGAGAGACGAGTTGTTGATTGTTGGTGAGGAACTGGGCCTAAATGTACGCAAGGAAATGCTCAAATCGGAATTATTGGAGCTAATTTCCAATCAGGCCAGTGAGCAAGATATTGAAATGGGATTGGAACTTCTCAAAAAGAGAGAGAAACGGGAAAAAGAAAGAGAAGAACGGGACAGAGAAAAACGAGAGAGAGAGGAACGGGATAGAGAGAGAGAGGAACGCGATAAAGATCGCGAGATAACAAAAATGCAACTTGAACTTGAAAACAGACGTTTGGAGTTGTCTCAAGGAAGTGAAGGAGCTCTGGGTCGATCAAGTGAGGCAGAATCGTACCGCATGGACAGGCTATTAAAGCCATATGAGGTCGGGACCGACATAGGCTTGTTCCTAAGCAATTTTGAAAGGACTTGCGAAAAGATGAACTTCGGTCCGAGTACATGGCCACAGCGGTTGCTGTCTATGTTGCCGTGTGAGGCGGCGGAAGTAATCGCCAGATTGAGTGTGCAGGATGCATATGATTATGCAAAAGTTAAGGCTAGTCTCCTGAAGAAATACCGCCTTTCAGCCGAAGCTTTTCGGCAAAGGTTTAGGAGCACAGGCAAGAAAGATAGCGAGGGCTATCCGGAGTTTGCATATAGCTTAAAGGCCAACCTAGTCGAGTGGCTTAAAAGCGCGGAAGCGTACGACAGCAGAGACATGATCATTGAATGCATGTGTCTAGAGCAGTTTTACAAAACCATTCCCCAAGCTGTGAAACTGTGGGTGCAAGATAGAGGTAATGTAAACACTGTGGAAAGGGCGGCTGAATTAGCCGAAGAGTACGCAACCCGTAGAAAGTTGAACGCCGAGGAGGGAAACTGGGACGGTCGAAATGGACCGCGGAAGCCATTTCCGTTCAAAAAGGGTGCGCAAGCTAGACGATCCGAGCCTGTAGACATGGCGGAAAAGCCCGCAGAAAAGAGCGAGGAGAAAGTTAACGGAGAAACCGCACAAAAAGAACAGAAAAGAAAATTCGAATCTGTCAGACCAATTCGCTGTTACAAATGCCACAAACTGGGACATATAGCTGTAAACTGCGAGAAGCCAAGCGTAGTTTTTTCCTACGTGGAGGAAAAGGATGAGAATATGGAACTTTTAAGTCCATATCTCCACGACCTGCAAGTTAATGGAAAACCATGCCGAGTGCTAAGAGACAGTGCCGCCACGCTGGACATTGTCCATCCGTCTTACGTGATGGTAGAGGACTTCACCGGAGAAGTAGCATGGATAAAACAGGTTGTAGAAGAACACAGCGTGTGTCTGCCCATGGCCAAAGTCAAAATCAGTGGACCATTCGGGGAGCTAGAGACTGAGGCTGCAGTTTCCAAATTTTTGTCACTGCAGTATCCCTACATCTTTTCGAATCGTTCGAATCAGTTACTGCGTGACAGAGGGCTCAAACTGGGAGAGGGCATAGTACAGGCATTGACCCGAGGCCAAGCTCGTAAGATCGCGGCGCTTTCGGCTGAAAATGCTCAAGCTCCTCCAGCTGAAGCAGAAAAGGGGATAGCTTCAATACCCGAATCCGAGCTAGGCCCGAGGGACAAAAGAACAGTTGAGGAGAGCCTGCCAGTCGACCAGCTCAATGAGAGCGTAGCACTAGAGTGTCAGAGTTCTAGCCTGCAGGAAGAGCATGCAGACGCGCTCCCAAGCGAGACAGGGTCGTTGTTATCACCGGCCTCAAAGAACTTTGATCAACTCTTACGCGTGGATAGAGAGTCACTGGCAGCTGAGCAAAAGAATGATGAGAGCTTAGCTAAATTACGTGACACAGCTAAAGAAGGCATTGCTAGGCGCAACGTAACGATACATGAGAGAGGAGGATTGTTGTATCGGCATTACAGAGATCGAAAGGGTAAGATTTTAGATCAGTTAGTCATACCTACTAAGTATAGGGAGGACCTTTTGAGTCTTTGTCATGGAAATGGGTGGTCCGGCCACCTAGGCATAAACAAATCAAAGGAAAGATTGCTTATGGAGTACTACTGGCCTGGCTGTTTCAAAGATGTAGAAAACTTTGTAAGATCATGCGACGCCTGCCAGCGTTCTGGTAAACCAGGAGAGACTTGGAAAGCTCCACTGAAGGTAGTGCCCTTAATAACAGAGCCTTTCAGACGACTTGTAATAGACACGGTAGGGCCTCTTCCAAAAACAAAATCAGGCTACAGGTACTTGTTTACCATGCTGTGTCCGGCCACCAAGTTTCCAGAAGCAATCCCTTTGAAAGAGCTCAGCTCCACTGAAGTAGTAGACGCGCTTTTGACAGTGTTTGCACGAGTTGGGTTTCCAGCCGAAATTCAGGCAGATCAAGGGTCAGTATTCACGAGCGCACTGACTTCCACATTCTTGCAAAAGTGCGGGGTAAAGTTAATACACAGTTCTGTCTATCACCCTCAGTCGAACAGTGTAGAGAGGTGGCATTCGGTGCTTAAGCGAGTTTTGCGTGCGCTCTGTTACGAGCACAAGGAGGACTGGGAGAACTGTCTGCCGGCAACTTTGTTTGCTTTGCGAACGGTTCCACATGAAGCGACAGGGTTCTCACCAGCAGAACTAGTGTATGGGAGGACACTCCGGTCTCCACTGAGAATGTTAAGAGAGATGTGGGAGGAAAGAGGGGAGAGTCCAACCGTGGTTGAATACGTGCTAAATTTACTGGAGCGGCTAAGCGCAACCCAAGAACTAGTCGGAAAGAACATGGCACTAGCTCAAAAGAACGCCAAATTCTATTATGACAAGAATGCGAGGCTTCGTACGTTTAACGCCGGAGACCAGGTAATGATCCTCAAACCTTCAAGAAAGAACAAGCTTGAAGTTCACTGGGACGGGCCCGTTAAAGTGTTGCACAAACTTTCAGAAACTAACTATGCTTTGAGAATGCCCGGTCGCAGGAAGGAAGTGAGGATATATCACTGTAATTTGATGAAGCCGTATGTAGAGCGGAGCGGAGTCGTTAACTATACTGTCAAAGAGCCGGATGACATCGGTACCAAGTTTAAGGAGTATAGGGCAACCTCCAACTCTGAAATCGGCCTAGAAGAAGTAGTAGAACACTCGGTAAGCTCGCATGCTCTAAGACCCGAGCAGCTAGATGAGCTAAAAGGGGTGTTAGGGGAATATCTCGACAGATTCAGCGATCGGCCGGGTAGAACCGAACTGATAACGCATGAAATTGAGCTGACCTCTACCGAACCAGTAAGATCAAAACCTTACAGGGTGTCTCCAAGACAGAGAGAGATTATGGAGGCAGAGATACAGCGCATGCTAGAGTTGGGAGTTATTGAGCCCGCTGAGAGTGACTACACGTCACCGCTAATACTCGTAGAAACCCCTAACAAGGACCCTCGTCCGTGTGTTGACTACAGGAAGTTAAATGCGATCACTAGGGATCAGCTGTACCCGATACCCAACATTGAGGAACGAATTGAAAGAGTTAGCGCTGCTAAATACATTTCAACTATAGATCTCGTGCGGGGGTACTGGCAAGTTCCCCTTTCAGAAAGTGCCAGCCGCTATGCTGCATTCATCTCGCCTGTGGGCACTTTTCGCCCTCTCGCACTCAGCTTCGGGCTGAAGAACGCGCCGTTTAGCTTCTCTAAGTTAATGGATATTGTCCTAAAAGACTTGCAGGAGTTCGCCTTACCTTATCTTGATGATGTAGCCATTTTTTCGGACAGCTGGGAACAACACGTATCGCACCTCAAACAGGTGTTCTCACGGTTGAGGGAAGCCGGCTTAACGATGAAAGCGGAAAAGTGTAGGTTTGGTTGTTCGCAGGTTACTTATCTGGGCCATGTTGTTGGTCAGGGCATGAGACGGCCGGCTGAGCTGAAAATAGCTACGATTAGAGATTTTTCTCAGCCGCGCACGAAAACGGACGTTCGTTCATTTTTGGGACTTGTGGGGTACTATCAACGGTACATTCCGAATTACTCGCAATTGGCAAGTCCATTAACAGACGCCCTCCGGAAGGGAGCACCGAGTAACGTACTCTGGGATAAGGACAAAGAGAACGCTTTCCAAAGTTTGAAAACGCTATTGGTTTCTCGCCCTGTGCTTCGCGCGCCAGACTACACTAAGGAATTCATAGTTCAATGCGACGCAAGCGACAGAGGTATGGGCGTGGTACTTAGTCAAGTCGGCGACGATAACGAGGAGCATCCTATCCTCTACGCCAGCCGTAAACTAAATGTAAGAGAGGAAGCCTACAGCGCTTCAGAGAAGGAATGCGCTTGTTTGGTTTGGGCCGCCCAGAAGTTGTCGTGTTATTTGTACGGAGCGAAGTTCATCTTCGAGACCGACCACTGTCCTCTGACGTGGCTCAATCAAATGTCACACAAAAACGGCCGCTTGCTCCGATGGAGCCTCACTCTCCAAGAGTACAACTTCTCCGTTAGATATAAGAAGGGAAAGTTGCATAGCAATGCGGATGGTTTGAGCAGGCTAATTTGAATTCTGCGTTTGGGGGTCCCGCCTAAATTTTAGGGTTACTAGTGTTAATTTTATTAAGCGAAGAAGATCCCCTCTCGTTTAGCAGGATTCCCTCCATGATTGCTGAATTTGTCAGCAGGAATTTGCTTCAGAAATTGGCATAGTGAAATGCAGCATTTTTTTTGTTTCTGCACTTATGTTGTTGTTGTTTTTTTTGAAGCCTAGCGAGTCTAAAGTGAGAGCCAATGCACGTCATCTCGGCGCAGAGCCGTGTTGTGGGGTTCATTTTGCAGTTGCCTGTCCTTGTTGGATGTTTTGGGGCGGTGACATCAATGCACAGGTGGTCGCTGCGAGCCAAGACATCAATCCCCCCCTGACCAGCAGCCATTCTCTTCCTGCCTAGCGGTTGTCAGCGCTAGACAGTCGAGACTTTTGGGGCCATGGAGGCGCTGTAAAGAACGGCGGGTTGCACAACAAGACTGCCACCTTGCCACCTGATTACGACAAGGGGTGCAAGACGCGCACCTGCACCTCTCCGTGCTGCAGCTGCGAGGCGTTCAAAGAAGCGACCTTTGCGCTGGAACCCGCCGCCTTCCTCCAGCCCCTTCGACATGGTGACGGGACGAATTCGGTGTGTGGACAATGATTCCAGAGTTCCTCAACGCGGGGCTGATTTGACACGCCTGGAGAAGCTACCGCGGGAAGACTTATTTTTGTGCTTCTCAAGGTTTGGAGTGGCTCGGAACAATGAGCGACGCGCGATCGACAACGTCGATTTTCCGGAACGGCACCACCTTCAACACCGTCGCTTGGGCTTCGGAATGTGTGTGCCTTTGTGTCTGTAAACTGGTCTTCAGAGCAGCTGCGAGTTGGTGATGTGTAAACGAACAGCCGCCGCGTCGTGGACGGGCGGATCGAGTGTATAAAAACTGTGGTTGTGCGATTGTTGGACACACTTCTCTTGAGCAGTCATGTTAGACTGGTTCACTTCTCTCATGCAGTCCTGTTGGACTAATACTATTTTTCTCAAGCAGTCATGTTAGACTGAGTTAATTTCTGTAAATAAACCCCTTTTTCCTCGTTCTCGATGAGAAGCAGTTCTTCACTTCATCAACGATCTCAGCGTAAATAAGTTGGACGACGGCATGGGCCAGCTACCTTCGAATTCATGCCGTACTCCAATCTTGGCAAAGGACCACGGACGAAGGGATTGAGCCCCCAATCCTGACACGCCGCTGAAGCCGCAAGCACGAACATTTTGACAAATCCAGTCACTTCCCATCGTTCCCAAGTATGTATGTATGTATGTATGTATGGATGGATGGATGGATGGATGGATGGATGGATGGATGGATGGATGGATGGATGGATGGATGGATGGATGAATGGATGGATGGATGGATGGATGGATGGATGGATGGATGGATGGATGGATGGATGGATGGATGGACGGACGGACGGACGGACGGACGCATGGAGGAAAATTTCCCAATCGAATTTATTTTTAAGAGACTAAGCTCTACGAAACAGCTACGACCATAGTTAAGTTTAAATTGCACATTAACTGTCACGAGCATGTTATGTGCTTTACGCACTTTAGCGCTACGCGAACACACAATGTGGAGGATCTAGACACTGCTTCTTACGTGTTCCGGTTGTAGTATGCATTTTATCAACTAGCTCATCAGTTCGGTGTGTTACATTTCTTCGCATGTAATATCGCTTTGTAAGAAATTGTGTCCAACAGTAACAGTTCACTTTTTGTCGCGTTCGGAAGAAGTATATTTGATGTTGACCAGCAACTGTCACTCATGCAAGGTACACGAAGAAAGGCTAAACTTAAAAAGCATGATCATCGTACGCTACAGAACGTTGTTTGCTCACACAACGTTTACACCTTCGCAGATTACTGCAGAAAACATCGATCACTGGCGCAAGGAAACTTTCAAGACAAAGAAGCTGAAAAGGCTGTTGGGAGCCACAAAAAAGATCACATGGGAGGAACCGTAAGCGAACCTTTGCGTGTCTGCGTGAACACCAGGCTCGGTGCAGGCAGCATTTTCCCTTTCACTGCTTGCAACAAGTTGTTCAAAAGCCGATTGTCGGCCAGCATGGTCGCTATTTCCTACAGTCTCCGACGTCTGGAGTGTCTTCGTCCTCCACCTTGCTGGTCTTCTAGGCCTGTTGGATGCATTGCGTGCTGCGGCCAAGATGCGTGGCCTATCAGTCAATGCGAGCGTTACCCTCGTATTCATAAGTGTGTCTTAGCTTGTTTAGAAAACTCAGAATACTTGGAATGCTTGAAAGATAAGTACCAAAAAAATGGCACCATGACGATCAGACAAAGAGCTTTGTTCTAGACATTCCGTCATTTTCTTCGAGGCGTGACGTAGGCGCTACACTTATAAAATCGCGTAGATGGCCTCGTTTCGCTCTCGTTACGGGACGCAAACTTGACCTTTTGGTTAAGAAACTGAAAAAAGGTACTGAACGTATCTCTCCTGGTAAAGCAATACAGTTTGCCTCCTCAGTAAAAAAAACAAAAGTCTCAACTTCGCACAAAAGGCGAAGAGTCGATAGTGATATCAAACTAGTGGACAGCTATACGAAGTTAGGATAGTAGTTTTAGTTGGCGTCATCATCATCATCATCATCATCACCATCCGCCTGGCTACGCCCACTGCAGGGCGAAGGCCTCTCCCATATTTCTCCAACTACCCCATTCATGTACTAATTGTGACCATGTCGTCCCTGCAAACTTCTTAATCTCATCCGCCCACCTAACTTTCTGCCGCCCTCTGCTACGTTTCCCTTCCCTTGGAATCCGATGTTCATTCCCTTGGAATGAACATCGGTTATCTTCCCTCCTCATTACATGTGCTGCCCATACCCATTTCTTTTCCTTGATTTCAACTAAGATGTCATTAACTCGCGTTTGTTCCCTCACCCAATCCGCTCTTTTCCTGTCCCTTAACGTTACACCCATCATTCTTCTTTCCATAGCTCGTTGCGTCGTCCCCTATTATTTGCCGTACAAACGTGTAAATACAGGCGCACTAACTAAACAAGCATGATGTCACGCGTGCACAAACAAACATGAACACATCCGACTCGATGACCGTAGATACTAGTGAAGTGACATTCGTGCTGTCCATCGCTTCAGCGAAAAGTGAGCGCCGAGAACACACAGCACTCGCAAAGCTACGAGCCGCCGACGCGCCTAAACTCTGTCCCCAACGCAGATCGCTCTCAAGATAGCGGGCGGGAGACCGCGAGCAGCCGGCACCCGCTCAGATGCAGCCGTAGTGGAACGCCGTCCCAACTTCTCTCCCCTCGGTGCCTCGCACACGACGGGAGACGGCGCGCTTCCTGCCCGATTTCGTCTCTTTCGAGCGGGCGAGATTCGGCCGCCATCGTCGGCTCCCTGTAGCAAGCCTTCGCTCGCACATACAGCGTAGGGCGCGCGGCGTCGGTGTTGTTGCCCTTAGACTTGATACGAAACCTCACAGCGACGCCGACAACGGAAATGCGCTTCAAGTGTCCGTAATCGTTGCTCTCGGAATAATAAAGCACCCAGCTCAAAGCTTGCGACCACCCGCCGTGGTTACTTAGTAACTATGGTGTTATGCTGCTAAGCACGAGATCGCGGGATGGAATGCCAGCCGCGGCAGCCGCATATCGATGGCGGCGAAATTCGAAAACACCCGTGTGCTTAGATTTAGGTGTACATTAAAGAACCCCAGGTGGTCCAAATTTCCGGCGTCCCCCACTATAGCGTGCCTCATAATCCGATCGTGGTTTTGGCGCGTAAATACCCATTATTTTTTAAAGCTTACGAGTATCCCGTCAAAAGCGTCTCTCGCTTCCGTCGTCGGCTGCATTGAAGACGTCGTCTGGTTCATTGACAAGAATGGGTGTCACCAAGAAGCGGAAGTAGTCAACGTATATTGGCGCCAACGTGTTTGTTTTCTGCTTTGAGACAGCATACGCAGCCGACCAATGGTAATGAGCGCACGTTCTAGGCCGCGTTATCGCTATCTCGTGAAATAGAAGTGACTCAGCCCTACTCAGCTGGCTGAGAAGCGGCCGACGCGCCTGCGCGACGGAAGCGCCAGTGCTGCCATCTCTCGTTCACTTTGCTGCTGACTCGCACCACATGAGGCAGTTCAAGGCACCGCCTTGCCTAAATTTGCTTTCATAAATTACAAGGTCGCCGTTTATTGTCTTGCCATCTGATCTTGATTGCGATAGGAACGCAACAGTGAACAGTGCAAAATGTCGCAGGTTTGTAATGTCCAACGAATAATATTTTAAATGTACGCGTATGTCTAAAAACAAGGTGCGATCAACGCACAGATTAAATTACACAACGCCTCCGTATGTACTACTCAGTCAGCTCCCATAGTATTGACTCCAGCATAACTTTAGGATTCCCTCAACATGATGAGCTGGAGGACAGATCTCGCCTTATTTACCGTGGACACTTCTCAGCTGCTACAAATAATCAGACGTCGTCATCCCGCCCAATGCAAAGTCATCCTGCTAGGCGAATGCTGCGTAGAGGCGCGGCTGAACGACACCTCATAAATCACGCTCCTCTTACCTTTCAGCTTTCTCACCTTTCTTACCTTTCAGTTCACCCCATTCCCGCGTAGACCTTGAAACCATCCGCTCCCAACGAATTTTTTCAATACTGCTATTTAACTTCATGCGAAAAATTCGCCCTATACGACTCTTAATGGAGGTATGCAAGATTTCGGGCCATCATAGCATATTGCAGCTTGATGTGGCGTCAGGTCAAGGAATACATCCATCCTATCGACTGCAACGTCAGGTTCTAGAAAATGGAGGAAGAGGGGTTTATTGGCTTAGTTACACGGCTTCAGTACGGATGCCCACTCCACGCGGGAGCAAGTTAAACGTCCGAGTTCACATCAGGACGCTCTTTGCACTGCTCGATATGTATCCGCTTTTCATACCATCGTCTTCCTTAGGCAAGTCAACTAGGGAATCTGAAAACTGTCCAACAACAAATCACAATCGTCAAATCCGTTGCGATACCACGCCCATGCTTGCAACACTACGCAGTAACCCCACCTCCGAAGCCCGATGCTTGGGAATATGCGGCAAGAAAGCAACCGGCCAATGCGAGGTCGCCGTCGTTGTTTGGTAGCATTTAATGGGACCCCCCTTAGTGTGGGGTTGGTTGCTTTTCGTGGACCACCACGTTGCGTTGACCTCTGGATAGACGCTGATGGATGGATGGGTGGTGGTTCTGCCTCGTGGCAAACGTCTAACTGCGAATCCTAGGTCGCCGTCGTTGTTTGATAGCATTAGGAAAAACGCAAAGTGACCCGTCTCGCGCGTTGCACTCGCTACAAAACATGGCATTCTGTGGACCTCTAAGACAGGAGATTACATTTTTTTCTCTTCGAGGACCAGGCAGGCGCGAGTGAACTTTCCTGAAACTCATCGCGCAGACCTCGGCCGTAGAGGCATGCAGTTCTCCAAAAAAGTTACTTGAAGGTATCTCTTGCGTTAGTGTCTAAAAGAGATGCGCATGTGTGGCGGTGTAGCCGGTGTTGGAACGACTGCATAGATGTGCCACTTGGTTTTTGTGGCTTCACAAGGATTTGCGACTATGTTTCTTGTTCCTTCTGGGACAAGGTATTGCGTTAGAAAATACAATTCGCGATGATTACGCATGTGCGCGGCAGGGTCTTGCTGTATTTGGTAATCGCTGCTTGAATATTTAAACATGTAAAGCGTGTAACGGATAACGCCGCTAAAAGGTATGACGAATGCACGAGCATGCAAATTGGACAGCTCCATGTACATACAAACCATCATTCCCGTGGCATTTGAGACATCGCAAAGCCAGAGTTAAATCTAGGATTTTTTTTTTTTTTGTAGGAATCTCTACGTCGAGGCAGGGCTACGCAGTAGCCTAATAATGTGCTGAACTGTGCGAGTTCCGTCCGCGTTTTTGTCTTCGTGCACACTAAACATTCTGGCACCTTTATGGAGCGCATAAAGGGTGTTTGGTTGTTCCAAGGCAAGCACGCTCACTTTGAAGGTGAAAGACAGAATTCTTTTTAGGGCCCAACGAAGTGCCTTGCTTGCCGATTGGCGATTTTCTCAGGCAAGTATATAGTTAAAATAACTGCAATAGACGACCGAAAAGAGAACTAAATACACTTTCAAAGCGATCGTTGTCAAAATCTCTTCTCAGGTATTTCTGTGCGTCCAAGGTTGTCAGAATTATTAGACTATTTTCAACTACGTCTTTTCTGATCTCGCGTCCAGTTAAAATGACACTAAAGCAAAACAATAAATCAATTTCTACTGATATAGCATTCTATGAGAACTATATTGTCGTTAATTAGACAATTATGTCATTTGTTAAAAGACAAAGTGAAACTCACAGCTTCATTTTTTTTTTTTCGCGCCGAAACACCAAAGGCGGCACGTTAGTGTGAGGTCACGTATTTTGAAGTATATTCTGTTTTGGGATGCGTTGACTCAGTAAAAGTTCGCGAAGCTTGTCATATTCAGCCTATGGCTCCTTTAGGGCACAATGACCAGGAAGTCGAAAGCTTTTATGAAGACATGAAATCGGCGATGGGTAAAGTCAAAACAAAATACACTATACTGATGGGCGACTTCAATGCCAGGGTAGGCAAGAAGCAGGCTGGAGACAAGTCAGTGGGGAAATATGGCATAGGCTCTAGGAATAGCAGAGGAGAGTTATTAGTAGAGTTTGCAGAACAGAATAATATGCGGACAATGAATACCTTTTTCCGCAAGCGGGTTAGTCGAAAGTGGACGTGGAGGAGCCCGAATGGTGAGACTAGAAATGAAATCGACTTCATACTCTGCGCGAACCCTGGCATCATACAAGATGTAGACGTGCTCGGCAAGGTACGCTGCAGTGACCATAGGATGGTAAGAATTTGAATTAGCCTAGACTTGAGGAGGGAATGGAAGAAACTGGTACACAAGAAGCCAATCAATGAGTTAGCGGTAAGAGGGAAACTAGAGGAATTCCGGATCAAGCTACAGAACAGGTATTCGGCTTCAACTCAGGAAGAGCACCTTAGTGTTGAAGCAATGAACGACAATCTCATGGGCATCATTAAGGAGTGCGCAATAGAAGTCGGTGGTAATGCCGTTAGACAGGAAACCAGTAAGCTATCGCAGGAGACGAAAGATCTGATCAAGAAACGCCAATGTATGAAAGCCTCTAACCCTACAGCTAGAATATAACTGGCAGAACTTTCTAAGTTAATCAACAAGCGTAAGACAGCGGACATCAGGAACTATAATATGGATAGAATGGAACAGGTTCTCAGGAACGGAGGAAGCCTAAAAACACTGAAGAAGAAACTAGGAATTGGCAAGAATCAGATGTATGCGTTAAGAGACAAAGCCGGCAATATCTTTACTAATATGGATGAGATAGTACAAGTGGCTGAGGAGTTCTATAGAGATTTATACAGTATCAGTGGCACCCACGACGATAGTGGAAGAGAGAATAGCCTAGAGGAATTCGAAATCCCACAGGTAACGCCAGAAGAAGTAAAGAAAGCCTTAGGAGCTATGCAAAGGGGGAAGGCAGCTGGGGAGGATCAGGTAACAGCAGATTTGTTGAAGGATGGTGGTCAGATTGTTCTAGAGAAACTGGCCACCCTGTATACGCAATGCCTCATAACGTCGAGCATACCGGAATCTTGGAAAAACGCTAACATAATCCTAATCTATAAGAAACGGGACGCCAAAGACTTTAAAACTTATAGACCGATCAGCTTACTGTCCGTTGCCTACAAAGTATTTACTAAGGTAATCGCAAATAGAATCGGGAACACCTTAGAGTTCTGTCAACCAAAAAACCAGGCAGGATTCCATATAGGCTACTCAACAATAGACCATATTCACACTATCAATCAAGTGATAGAGAAATGGGCAGAATACAACCAACCCTTATATATAGCTTTCATTGATTGATTCATTGAAGCGTTTGATTCAGTCGAAACCTCAGCAGTCATGGAGGCATTACGGAATCAGGGTGTAGATGAGCCATATGTAAAAATACTGGAAGATATCTATAGCGGCTCCACAGCCACCGTAGTCCTCCACAAAGAAAGCAAAACCCTTATAAAGAAAGGCGTCAGACAGGGAGATACGATATCTCCAATGCTATTCACAGCATGTTTACAGGATGTATTCAGAGGCCTGGAGTGGGAAGAATTGGTGATAAAAGTTGATGGAGAATACCTTAGCAACTTGCGATTCGCTGATGATATTGCCTTGCTTAGTAACTCTGGAGACCAATTGCAATGCATGCTCACTGACCTGGAGAGGCAAAGCAGAAGGGTGGGTCTGAAAATTATTCTGCAGAAAACTAAAGTATTGTTTAACAGTCTCGGAAGAGAACAGCAGTTTACGATAGGTAGCCAAGCCCTGGAAGTGGTAAGGGAATACATCTACTTAGGGCAGGTAGTGACCAAGGATCCGGATCATGAGACTGACATAACTAGAAGAATAAGAATGGGTTAGGGTGCGTTTGGCAGGCATTCTCAAATCATGTACAGCGGGTTGCCATTATCCCTCAAGAGAAAAGTGTATAATAGCTGTGTCTTACCAGTGCTCACCTACGGGGCAGAAACCTGGAGGCTTACGAAAAGGGTCCTGCTGAAATTGAGGACGACGCAACGAGCTATGGAAAGAAGAATGATGGGTGTAACGTTAAGGGATTAGAAAAGAGCAGATTGGGTGAGGCAACAAACGCGGGTAAACGACATCTTAGTTGAAATCAAGAAAAAGAAATGGGCATGGGCCGGACATGTAATGAGGAGTGAAGATAACCGATGGTCACTAAGGGTTACGGACTGGATTCCAAGGGAAGGGAAGCGTAGCAGGGGGCGGCAGAAAGTTAGGTGGGCGGATGACATAAAGACGTTTGCAGGGACAACATGGCCACAATTAGTACATGACCGTGGTAGTTGGAGAAGTATGGGAGAGGCCTTTGCCCTGCAGTGGGCGTAACTAGGCTGATGATGATGATGTAGTCAGTCTTTACCGCTAAAAGATTAACTGGAATCTAGCAGACGCTGTCACACTCCATGACGTCACAGCGGCGAGCTGGTGCGGGAATTTCAAGGTGGCGTCGCCACCCGTCTATTGTATTTCTCGTTTTTCCTTTTTTTTCTACCTACCAAGCGGCTTCTCTCGGTAGAAGTGGAGTTTTCGGTACTGTGCAAAAGTGATTCGTGGATTCAGAAATGATTTTACTCTTCAGTGTCCCTTTAAAGCTCGTTGTCGTTCGCTATAAGTAATTTTTAAAGCCCTAAATGTAGGGGGCGCTGCCCGTGTGAGTGGCGAACACCTTTAAGAGTGTAACGCATTGGTTGAGTGTGTGTGAATGTGAATTCCTGCGCAGGTTCGCTAATATGGGTAGGCAGTAACTGACGGCATGCATGGAGGGGATGCGCACAAACTCCTTGCCGGATGCTGCACTATGTAGAGCTAAAAATTACGGTTGCTTTCGGCAGGACCACCGATGCCACACCCTTCGCCAAGAACGCCACGACGGGTGCCGTAAATGCTCGCGCTCCCACTGCTGTCGCCGTTGCCTGGCTGAACAAGACCCATGGTAAGCACATGCCTCTGCTGGGACGAGGTCCCTCGAATTTTGGAAAAGCATTAAGCCAATCAAGTCAGCTACGTAGCTCAGCTTAGACCCATCGTATCTCACGGTTGGCGATCACAGCGCTCACACCATGGTGCGTGTTTCAGCCGCGATATGGCAGTGTAGTTATTCACGAGGTGCGGAATGGACACACCGATGCGTCGCAAATGTGCTCCGTTTAAAGGTGAGCCTCCCTATATGTTTCCAATACTAGCCCGGCCTTATATGTGCATGTCAACGTTTCGCGTACATGCTTACATGTCTGTAGATAAGAATGCCTCAGCGCTGTAACCCTACCTCCCTTCCTCCCGCCAAAAACATTTTCCTTTCTTTCTTTATTCTTTTCATAAAAATATTTGATGACGTTAGGGAAGAAAGCAGCAAGACCGGTTTGAAGGAACCCTAACCCCCGACAATGTGGAGTTTACAACAATATTCACCGAGTCACACGGTTACATCAAAATTTTATAACTAAAGTGTCGCATTATCAGAAAAAAGCAACACTAAATGTGGCATCTTCAGTGTTTTTAAGTATATTCGTAACAGAAATAAATAGTAACATGCAATCACCAAATAATGAAGGAACACACTCGTGAATCTTTGTACACTGTGCACACAAATTGAAACTAAAATCCCAGATAACTCTGAAAAGACCACCATTCGAGTGGTGAAAAGAACTATGCATAATGTCTAAATGAACTCGAACTAAATAACAATAAATCAAAGAAAACATGAAAGCAAAAACAATCTATCTACAATATCTACAACCGGTTTAAATCACAATAGAGTTAACGTCACCGGAAAAGAGAGCGCATATATATATATATATATATATATATTGTAACGAAGAAGAGTAGCCGCCTGCGCCACAGCACCATCGCTACCGGCATGAGCTCGTGGTTGCTGTCTTTCGCCGAACGCTTGTGACAGCTACCCGTTCGCGCCCGTTGCTAATAAATCTCTTAGCAAGTGGTGGACGTGCTGGGTTTCGACCACCCTGGAACTTCGGAGTCGCACTCTACCCCCCATCATGCCCGACGACGCACGCACTCCTCCAGCTCCTCCAACGGCGCCGGCCACCTTGGTTTGTGCCGGTGCCTTGCGTCAGCGAGATCCCCCTATCTTCTCCGGCACAGATGACAAAGACGTTGAAGATTGGATCTCGTCTTATGAGCGAGTGAGTGCCCATAACCAGTGGGACGACGTTACCAAGTTGAGAAACGTCGCCTTTTATCTTACGGACGTTGCGAAACTATGGTTTCTCAACCATGAAGCCGACCTCACTTCGTGGTTGGTCTTCAAGACCAACTTTACCCAAGTTTTTGGTCGGCCTGCAGTAAGAAAGCTTCGTGCAGAACAACGTTAGCGCACACGTTCCCAAGAGACCGGAGAAAACTTCACGAGCTACATTGAGGACATTGTCGACCTTTGCAAACGGGTGAATGCGTCAATGTCAGAGGAGGAGAAGATCAAACATATAATGAAGGGTATTCAGGACGACGCATTTCAAATGTTATTATCGAAGAGTCCTCACTCTGTCGCTGAAGTCATCGAATTGTGCCAGAGTTACGACGAGTTGCGCAGGCAACGGCTTCACACCCGACGTCCCACCCCGCCCGCCGACTCTCTATCCAGCCTTGGGGTCGACGACTACAACCATGCTACTCTCTTCATAAAAATCCAGGAATTCGTTCGCGCAGAGGTCGCCCGCCAGCTATCGTTGATATCTTCTGTCCAGGAACCACCCCCTGCTTTGCATCCTACGATCCGCGACTTCATTCAAGAACAAGTCTCTCAAGCCGTTCCTCCAGCCGTTGAGCAGCCACCAGTCACGGCTCCTCTCACTTACGCTGAAGCAGTTTCCCGATCTCGTCCACAAGCGCCCCTGCCGCCCTCTATGCATCGACCACCGACATTTTTGCCGCCATCTATGCCGCTTCACGACCGCCGGCATTTTCCTCCTATGCCGCTGCCCGACCGACAGCCTTTTCCGAATCCTCAACCGCGACTCGGACCTTACCCCCACCAGTGGCGCACCTTCGATGACCGCCCAATATGTTTTGCTTGCGGTGGTGCTGGTCACGTGGCGCGCCATTGTCGTCGTGGCATGCCTCCTCTTCAGAACATCCGGCGGGCGCCACCTTTCCCCACTCCGTTTTCCTCGTCGCCTTCCAGCCTTCCTACTTCTTCCTTTTCCCCTGACCGCCCAACCGCCTCTACTCGCCGCTCACCATCTCCCCGCCGTCGCTCGCTTTCTCCGATGCGGCGTCGTCCCGTGTCCACCGAGCAGGAAAACTGATGGCCGCAGTTCCCGAGGCACGAACTGCGTCCACGTCGCAATGCCCAAGTCCTCGTCCCTCTCCAGCCAACGTCATCGAAGTCTCTGTCGAAGGAATCGCCGTCCTGGCGCTTGTAGATACAGGAGCCGCCGTATCCGTAATTTCCGCCGAACTCTGCCGCACACTACGAAAGGTTTTGACGCCTCTCTCCGACTTCTCCCTTCGAACCGCGAACGCTCAAAATATAACGCCTCTCGCTGCCTGTACTGCTCGCGTCTTCATTCAAGGTCTACTGTATACCGTCGAATTCGTCGTGCTGCCCACTTGTTCCCATGACATCATATTAGGCTGGGACTTCCTTGCAAATAATAACGCCATTATTGACTGTTGTCACGCCGAACTCGAACTTTCTGCACTTCCAGACGTCGAGCCTATCGACAACGACCCTTCCAGTGTTAAACTGTTTGTTTCCGAAGACAATTCCGTCCCTCCACGCTCTTCCGTGCTTGTGCCTGTGTCGTGCGCCGCTATTTCTGATGCCACTGTTTTCTTTACGCCCTCTGAGCTGTTCATTCGCCGCCGATGTTCTCCGCTGCCCTTTGCTCTCCTTACTCTTCGCAATGGCGTCACGAAAATGGTCGTCGACAATCCCACAGCCTGCCCTTTAGCTTTATCTCATGGTGAATGCATAGGCCTTGTTCAACCAGTCGACACCTTTTGCATCTTTGACACTCCTGCCGTTTCTACTTCTGCGGGCCTTGGCGCACTTACTTGTGACTCTGCGGTCGATCAGTCACTCCTCGCCGCTTTCCACTGCTCCATCGACGATGGCACGTCATCTTCAGAACGAAGCCAGCTTATTGCTCTCCTGCAGAGGTTCCGCGCTTCTTTCGACAGCCATGCTTCCGGTTTGGGCCGCACATCGACCGTTTTTCACCAAATAGATACCGGCAGTCACGCACCTTTTCGGCAGCGCCCTTACCGAGTTTCCGCCTCTGAGCGCCGTGTCATTGACCACCAGGTTGCTGACATGCTCAAGCGTGGCGTTGTGCAGCCTTCCAACAGTCCCTGGGCATCACCGGTCGTCCTCGTTAAGAAAAAGGATGGCTCTATTCGATTCTGCGTCGACTACCGACGTCTGAACAAGATAACGCGCAAGGACGTTTACCCGTTACCGCGCATCGACGACGCCCTCGACTGTTTGCAGGGAGCTGAATTCTTTTCTTCGCTGGATTTACGTTCCGGATACTGGCAAGTCCCCTTGGCACCATCTGATCGACCTAAAACAGCATTTGTGACACCTGACGGATTGTACGAATTCATCGTAATGCCTTTCGGCCTGTGCAATGCTCCCGCCACTTTTGAGAGAATGATGGATAATATTTTACGCGGCCTCAAATGGAACACATGTTTATGCTACCTGGATGACGTAGTTGTCTTTTCAGCTGATTTCCAAACCCATCTCAGCCGTCTCGAGCAAGTTCTCAAATGCCTTACTGTCGCGGGACTTCAACTTAACTTAAAAAAATGTCGTTTTGGTGCCCGAAAGCTCCCTATTCTTGGCCATGTTGTATCACGAGACGGCGTCCTTCCGGATCCAGCCAAGCTCCGCGCTGTCACCGACTTTCCGCAACCAAAGAAGTTAAAAGAGCTTCAAAGTTTTCTTGGTTTATGCTCGTACTTCCGACGTTTCATTCGAAATTTCGCTTCCATAAGTGCACCCCTGACAGCCCTTCTAAGTGGCGACAAAGAACTTTCCGCTTGGTCGCCCGCCTGTGATGACGCCTTCACGAAATTACGCCGACTGCTAACCTCGCCACCTATCCTCCGCCACTTCGATCCTGCAGCGCCCACAGAGGTCCACACCGATGCCAGCGGCATCGGACTTGGCGCCGTACTCGCACAACGAAAAGCGGGCTTTGATGAATATGTCGTTGCCTACGCGAGCCGAACTCTAACAAAGGCCGAGGCTAATTACTCTGTTACAGAGAAAGAGTGTTTAGCCATTATTTGGGCCCTTGGGAAATTCCGTCCTTATTTGTATGGTCACCCTTTCGATGTCATCACTGACCATCACGCCCTTTGTTGGCTGTCTACCCTTAAGGACCCATCTGGCCGACTTGCTCGCTGGGCCCTTAAGCTACAGGAGTACGACATCCGCGTCCTCTACCGTTCGGGCCGCAAACACACGGACGCTGACGCCCTTTCTCGCTCACCGGTCTCCGCTGACTGCGCTTGCCTATCCGCCCTTGAGCCCACAGTTCCATCTCATGCACTGCGCAACATGCCGTCGGAGCAGCGCAAGGATCCCTGGATCAGTGCTCTCATCAGCATCCTTTCTGATCCATCCACCTCATCACCATCGCGCGCTCTTCGCCGCCAGGCTACCCACTTCTGCATTCGCGACGGCCTTCTTTATCGTCGTAATTACCTCTCTGACGGTCGCAAGTGGCTTCTCGTGATACCCCGCCATCTCCGTGACCTTATCTGCGACGCTTTCCACGCAGACCCTCAGTGCGCACATGCCGGCCTCTTCAAGACCTATGCTCGACTACGCATCCGATTTTATTGGCGAGGCATGTATAACTACGTCAGAAAGTTCATTCGCTCCTGCGCTCCATGCCAACGCCGAAAATTACCTCCCGGACAAGTCTACCCGTCACAACCCCTTCCCTGCCCTCGCCGGCCTTTTGATCGTGTTGGCATAGACATCTACGGACCGCTACCCTCCACACCAGCAGGCAACCGCTGGATTATTGTTGCAGTGGATCACTTAACCCGCTATGCTGAAACAGCTGCTCTGCCGACTGCCACCGCCCGCGACGTTGCCTCGTTTCTGTTACGACATTTCGTTCTGCGCCACGGTGCCCCTCGCGAACTTCTGAGCGACAGAGGCCGCGCCTTTCTTTCCGATGCTTTGAAGGCACTACTCGACGAATGCCGAATCGTTCACCGCACCAGTACAGCGTACCATCCGCAAACTAACGGCATGACCGAGCGCTTCAACCGTACTCTTGGCGATATGCTCTCCATGTACGTCGCCTCTGATCATTCAAACTGGGACCCAGTTCTCCCTTTCGTGACGTATGCGTACAATACTGCGACCCAAGCAACTACTGGTTTTTCCCCTTACTTTCTCCTATACGGACGAGAACCTTCTACTACTCTCGATACTATTCTGTCATATACACCTGACGCGTCCGAAAGTACTCCGCTATCTGAAGCTGCTCGTCATGCTGAGGAATGCCGCCAGCTTGCCCGCTCTTTTTCCACCGAGGACCAGTGGCAGCAGCAATCCCGTCAACCTGCCGGCCGTTCTGCACCAACTTTTTTGCCTGGCTCTCTCGTATGGCTTCGAATACCCGCTACTACACCCGGCCTCTCCTCAAAACTTGTCGCAAAGTACCTAGGACCCTACCGCGTTCTCGAGCAAACGTCCTCCGTCAATTACATCGTAGAGCCCCTCACGCCATCGACGGACCTACGCCATCGCGGCCGCGAACTTGTCCACGTCTCTCGCCTTAAGCCGTACTACGACCCAATAGTAGTCTCTTCGCCTTAAGCCGCCAGGATGGCGCCTTTTTCTGCGGAGGGCGATTGTAACGAAGAAGAGTAGCCGCCTGCGCCACAGCACCATCGCTACCGGCATGAGCTCGTGGTTGCTGTCTTTCGCCGAACGCTTGTGACAGCTACCCGTTCGCGCCCGTTGCTAATAAATCTCTTAGCAATATATATATATATATATATATATATATATATATATATATATATATATATAGTCATATAATGAGAAGCCAACAAACACTGACACCAAGTCTGACACCAAGTTCTTGGTGTCAGTGTTTGTTGGCTTCTCATTATATGACTAATAAATATCGGGTCCCTCGGTTAACCCCCTTTCTTCTCGTTTATTACATAGGTAGTGACTACAGTGACGGGGCCCGGCACTTTAACATCTGCGCTACAGTGACGGGGCCTGGTACTTTAACATCCACACTACGGTGACGGGGCCCGTCGCTTTAACAACAACACTACACCGACGGGGCCGTCACTATAACAATGTCGGTATTGGGGGCGAGGACGACTTACGGAGTCGCCATCTGTCGGAAGCGCCTCACATGCGTCGGCGTTAAATAAACATACTACGCGGCAGCCCTCATGAACAATTTTGCAATTACTCTCGAAATGGCAGTATTTTACCTTTAAAATAATCATGTTGGACAAACAGGAAGCACAGAATGGTTTACAAACGCTATCTCTTTGCCTACTACGTACAGTAAGCTGGGACACTGCGAGCGGTCGCCGCAATCGATTCCACCGAACCGGTTTGCGTGAAACGTAAGCAATCGCTGAGAAAACTATGTGAAATACGTTCTTATAGTGGGATGGCTGTCTGTGTAACTAAATGCAGCATAACAGAATGAAGCTGCAATGCAGCGATCGCACGGGTTCGCGGTGACCGACTTCGCGTCTGCATGCATGTCCTCGTTTCGCTTTCGCTCCGAGCACGTTTTCGCACCGTGCCGTGAGCTTTATGCCGCAGCATACGAGCATTTGACAGTACGCAAGCAACCATTGTTGCATGGACACTATCGGAGCTGTTCAAACATAATTTCGCTATAGCTAGGGTCTTCGACGCCTACCGCGACTTGTGATGTTCCGTCGCGATGATTCAGTCTTAATTTTCTTTTTCTTTTCTTCTAAAGTCTTGGAAGCTTCAATATCATTATTTCTCAAATTTCATCGAACTTCATGTTATCGGTCTTCTAAGCGAGCAATTACCCGCTGCTGCTTTTTCTTAATTCAGTAGAATATTCATTGTCTGGTGCTACACAAGCAGGAACATGTGCCATGCCTTTTTTAATGTGTTTTCACCGTTCCCCTTCCATTAGAGTGAACTTTCTTTTTTTATTATAATCATCATAGGTGTTACAGTGCATACGCAAAAGATTGTACAATCGTGGACAAGTACCCATTGTGGTTTTTCGATCCGTATGTGTGCAATCAATGTATTCCGTTACTGCACGGAAGTTGCTGACATCGTGAAATTCACGTGGTGTGGACAGTACTGGAATACAATACCGCGGTCCGTGAAGTGCTCGGCATCCCCATAGGCGCCAGCACCGAGAAGCTCATGCAGCTGGGGGTCCACACCTTCGATGAGGTTGGGTCACAGAAGTTAGTCCAGGTTGTCAGGCTCGCTTTCTCGCCTGCGGGAAGGCGGATCCTGGAGGCGCTGGAAGGCGGTGCGTGCTCGACGCGTTGTCGCGGGAGGCCGTCACGGTCTCGCCGTTCCCGCGCAACGTGCACCCGCAACGCAATGTAGGCACATGCCGGGCCCGAGCGGCCGCACTTCTCGGACCCGTCGCCGACGATCCACGATCGGTCGCGTTCGTCGACGTCGCCCAATACGGTTCGTCCGACCGGTTCGCGGCGGCCGTGGTAGATCACAGGGGCAACCTAACGCCGCGTCCGTGCGGGGCAGGTGTCCGGATTGCGGAGATCCATTCTGCACTTCAGAACACATGCTCTGGTGGTGTCCCTCGTTACGGGACCACGGTCATCTCACCACGGAAGAAGAGTGGGAGGAGGCGGTCAGGCACGGCCTGCCCGTCCCAACGTCGGAACGGCTCGCGGCGGCCCCCTCCCTCATAAGAGGGTTTCGGAGTCGATCGCTCCTCAGGACCTCAATAAAGTTCACTGCCTGCCGTGAAGTGCGCGAAGTTGTTTGCATAGAATGTTTGAAAGAAGTGCGGCCATTGACGTCGCCGGTCCCGTCTCTGGTTAAGGAGACGGGCCCCGTCACTGTAGTGTATATGTTAAAGTACCGGGCCCCGTCACTGTACTACAGATGTTAAAGTGCCGGGCCCCGTCACTGTAGTACAGATGTTAAAGTGCCGGGCCCCGTCACTGTAGTCACTACCTATTACATAACGAGGGTCTCGAATCCGGCAACATTGATGCCTTCAGGTAGCATATGTGGGTTTATTGACCAGTTTCCTTCACCCGAAAAGATCACGTTCTCGTGACGCCTGCGGCAAAAAAGACGTTCCACGTCCGCCGCCAAGGTCTGTGAGTGGGGGCGCTGGCTAACACTCCCAGGGTTCTACTAGTGCGCATAAATACCCAAGAAAGTGGATGGGGAAACGCCGCCGCGGTAGCTCGATTGGTAGAGCATCGCACGCGACATGCGAAGGTTGTGGGTTCGGTTCCCACCTGCGGCAAGTTGTTTTTTCATCCACTTTAATTTCCATTAATTTATCATTACTTTATTTCATTTATTAAGCACATGCAATTTCCCCTATGTTGATCTTGGCGTCAGTGTTTGTTGGCTTCTCATTATATGACTAATAAATATCGGGTCCCTCGGTTAACCCCCTTTCTTCTCGTTTATATATATATATATATAATTCGCTGTATTTCTTCGCACGTGACCGTTTTGGCGGGTGGCTCTTGTACCATTTTGTGAGCGCTGTCTGAGCCATCCTCAAGGTGAATATCGCAGAGTGCGTATTCAAAATTTGTACTGCTGTTATGTCATACCACCACTGTGATTATCTCGCTATAATGCCTACCGCTATCGTTATGAGTGACTGAGGCCCGAAAGTCAGTCGGCGTGAAATAGTTTATCCAAAAACAAATGTCAGTTTCGCCATAAGGGCGGAGCAGTGAATGCGATAGCAACATGTTAACATACTACAGGAAGTGCAAGACTCGCTTGTGTAATGGCAGCATGAATTAAAGTAAAACGCATGCGCAGTCGGTATTTTGTTTCTGTGGGCTGCCATTCTCAAATTTCCGAGGAATAATTTTGTAAAAAATGTAATACCTGGTGTGAGCAACTTTAGTAATATAATCGTGTGGCAATATAACCGGCATAGACCGCATGTCATTTAAGCCAGACATGGCATATAGCATAAATATACCTCAATTTATACGGGACCTCATGGGCGACGATGAGCGCGAAAATTTTGTTGGAGTGTCCATATAGTTAACATCACAATAAAAAGTTCATCCTACTTAATGATACTGATTAAACAGCAAAAAGTACGTTAAGTTCACGGCTATATACACTTGTATAAGGAAATCTTGCTTATTTAACGTCGTATTGAAAGAAGTTGCGCTTTAGCGAGTTGATTGATACTTGGCGAAGCCTTCCATTTTAGCGCAAGTAAAACACTGCAGATACAAAGGCGACAAGACAGGACACCATAGGCGCTTAAGTTCTGTGGAGAAATCATTTGAAAAATAAAAATGCCGGTAGCATCCCTTACTGACGCTCTGTGCAGCTTAACACCGTAGGCGTAATGGGCTATATTACTCTCCTAATTAGCCTGTATCGAATGTGCACTGAAGTGATTCCTTTACGTAATCTAAGTGGAGTAATTGCGCAGCTCACTGTTAAGGGGAACAAAGAAGTGTTAAGCTCGCGCATGGGAGCACATGCGTTTGCCCTCTCGCAAATAAACAGTCGTTTGGTCTTGCAGTAGATAAGTTATTGGCCCAGGCAGGTGTCTGGGCCAATAGCTTATTTGCTGCTGCGTTCACCTGCGGTGGGGAATTGGAGTAGCTTGAGCCGTCACTGCAGAGCGCCACAAGAGCTCGTTTCCTGCGCCAGTGAGAATCAGTGTACGTCATCGAACTCTAAGGAGGGAAAAAGAAGCAGTTCCCGACAATTTCGGCGTGAGACGTTTCCCAAATCGTCCATGCAGCTTCTTTCGAGGTGACTGCCGAGGACACACAGCCCCTGTACGTGAACCCCTCCGTGATGGCGTGCTACAGAATCCATCTCGACTCGGAGTGGTGGAAACTCATTGGCAAAGACATGGAGAAGGTGAGAACACCTTTACTTCACACATAAGGGCCGCATCACTGATGCTTGCAGGTGCGCCTCATATATGGTGGCAAAAAGGAAATAATGGCAATGAAACATCTGAAACACAGTTTTCCGTCGGTTACGTATTGGTGTGACACTGGCGCGTGGCACGGCGTGTTGGCATACCGAACAGTTGAGCCAGCGTGGTTTCCATTTATGGGCGCCGTTTTGTGCCCAACCGATCGGCGCTTCGCCACCAAAGCTTACTTTGGCGCAAAGTTACGGCCTCGCTATGTATTCATTACGTGCGAGGGTACACCGTGACACCGCGGCCGCCAAAAGCTACGCTTACATAAGGGACACGTGTGGGATCACACGTGTCACTTATTCAATTATGCAAGTGTAGCTCTTTTGCAGTAGCTTAAGGCTATTTGTAAAACATGTAGCGTGCGCAAAAAGTACTCCAAAAGCGCATAATTAACAAAACTGGTATACTGAGGCAAGTTCATCTTGTTGGATGTTTTTCTGTTGAACTTCAGCCGAGCTTGCGAAACATTAATTTTCGTAAGCGCTGATACGGTAATCATGACGAAATGGCACCTACGACTGTTCTAAATGAGGAACACGTATATAACTGATGGTTCACAAGAACGAACAGTTGTAGCGAAGTATTATTTTTCTAGATACATTCACCTCGCACTCTGAGCCCGGAATGTCGACGCGATCACGAGCTTCACCTGTTCGCTCGTTCCTACGAACGAACAGTTGTACCGTAAGTTTGTTTGTTTTTTCTAAATATTTGCCTTGGCCTTCTGAGCCGGGAATGTTGGCGCGAAGGCGCGCCAAAGAACGATGCAACTTGTTGCGCATTGCACGCCGACATCAAATCGAAAAGGAGATGCTTTCAGAGTGGCACTCAGTAATCGTGAAACGAGTAAACCACGTCGCAATGGTTTGGCGTTACTGTGGCGCGTCTGTATTATGCAAGTGAAACTTGTTTCAGTAGCCTTAGGCCACTTGGAAGACGCACGGCTCAGGGGCATTTTCATCTGAGAGTGAGAAATCAGTCGCACTGAGGACATCAATTCGGGATAAATAGGTGGAAACGTCAGGCTTGCGAGAAGAAGAAATGCTTACACGACGTAATCTCTTGCCCAACATAAGTGTATCGGTTCGAGCTAATGTTCACTGCTGCGTTTTCAGACACCACCAGATGCCATCAACGCGTGGTACCTTCTGGGCGAGGCGGCAAAGCAGTTCGCAACAATGTAAGTGATATACCGAGTTGCTGTTGGAGTTATGCCATTCCGTTTAACTGTAACAGGGCTCACCGCTTCATACCGTTCTCTCAAAATATTTCCTGGGCAACTCTAGGATAAGCGTTGTACTCCTTGAGAATTAGGAATGCGTGCCAGAGGGTGAGGTGCAATTATCGAAAATAACGATAAAGACATTTTTTTTTTCTCTGATGCGTGCAACCCAGCTTAAATCATTGAACGCGTTTTACTAAAGTGTAAATCCTCTGAGAAATGAAAAAAAAGCTAGGACGGATGGTTAGCCCACGCTGCCAGTATTTGCGAGCCAACTCTGCGTGAACGCGCCATCGCCGCCTCTTCTCTTTTTCCGTTTCCCCAAAAAATATCGGCCTAACAAGTGGCCATGCGCTCGCAGAGCGCCACCCATAGGTTTCGTTCGGGTGCTTCGATAACCAGCCTGGGCACCTTTTCTTCCGCTAGGCTCGCACGAGTTCAGTCGCTTCTTGCTACGCGTGCACTTATCTTTGCCTCATAACGAGTGTGGCAGCAGCGCGCTGCTATCGGCGGCTGTGGTCTTTTAGGAAGAGTGCGCGCTGAGATTGCCGAGAAAGGCGGTGCGACACCTTGACGTCGAGACGTGGTAAGGGGCTGGGCCGATTTTTTTCGCATTCGGCTGTATCGTGTCAAGCTCCGTCCTAATCTCTTTCTTTATACTTCGTCCATGTGTATATCTCTAGTCCCCAAGCAGACGAGGCAAGCAACAGAGATCCAACATGCCCCATAGGATCGCCTGATATCGCCACGTAAAAATTTAACGTGTAAGTACTTCGGTACCAGGCTGCAGAATTAGTGGAGCTCTGACAACTATACCGACTGACACCTGTCACCGCTTTGATGCGAAGAGGCAGCCTCTGAATATCCTGGCTACCTAGATTTTGTTTCCCCGATGTGCCACACAACGCCACCAGTGCTCATGAGTCTGACACAACCGCTAGCTTGCTCACGCGAACAAAAAGGTTTAAATTGCGCACTTTGGTTAAACATCGCGTCACAAGATCTCGCCAAGCACACCTGTTGCATATGTGTAACAAGTATGTAACTGCTATGTGTGTAACTGTTATGTGCCGGCATATGCGTAATGGCTATAGTGTGTATGGTAAGCCAAAGATTTACAACCGCGTCCCACACGGTATCAGCGTAAGATCGCCTCGTCTCTCCCGCCCATTCGTGCCTTGAAGGTACCGACAAATCATATCTACGGTGCTCATTTTCTTTTGAACGCTGCAGAAAGCTTACCGGTCAGAATGTCAAGTACTACGGTAATAAGAAGGATACCGTCGTAAAACATGTTTAATCGGACTTTCTTCCACCGGAAATAGCGGTCACGTTGATGCATCCATGTGCTTGAAACGGCGAGGGGTAAGCGCGATAGCGATTGTACGCCGAAACGGTCGGGAAGCAGACAAATACTGCCTGTTAGAAATACGCGTTATTTATCAATAACAGCTAGGTGCTTTCCTGGTTTCCGGTTCGAGTGAAACTATCCTTTTTTTTCTTCGTCCTTCTTTATCCAAGGCAAGCCAAGATTTATAACGTCAAACGACGTCTTTACTACAGTGGAATATATTTTTTACACGTCACGCGCAGTTCAATGCGTTGCCGTTCTTACGCAGGTAGTCTCTTGAAAACATCAGTGGGCGGTAGCGAAAATAATGTGAGCTTGAATGTGTCGTCAACGTGACGTGCGCCGTCCTGCAGGCAGTGGTGGACGTCACAGCTCCGCTGTTTCACTCGTTCCCGCGAAGGTAGCGACACTTGCGAGCAATAACATTGATTGGACCATAATGCACATAAAATAAAGCTCAAATGCCTGCAAAATACAGAGATTGCAACTATAAACAAGACATATGATGAACTCAACATCAATCGACTTAGATACAGCCGACAGTAAAAGCTGCGGCCGCGTATATAGTGGAAATTCATGCCGATATAGCACCAAATTTATGGCGCAAGGTGTCGTGACGTGTTATGTCCCGCGACTATACGCCAATTTAAAGTTATAACTCCTGCTTAACAACAAACAGCGTGCTCGATTATATCATTGTAACTCATGGCATTTTTCATTCCAACCAAAATTTCGGGACACTTTCCATGCGCTTGTCAGTGTCTTCAACTTTCTCTACAGTACCGCTCAGTGTAAGGACCGGCAAAAATGTTGATACACTCGATAACTATGCGACTTGAAAATGATGCTGATGGGGAGGTAAGATCAATCGAAAATACACACACACACCGGTTCTGCCATTGTTTTTGTCCTGGCAAACCTCGTTCTGTAGCTCAAGAATACAAAAGTGTTCGTTAGTAACTAGGCTTTACAATAACGCATGATTTTACAAGGGGTCTTCGTGTTACTAACATTACACCTGCCGCACTGAAATAGTGGTTCTTTATTAACAGACGTCTTAGGCAGGCACCACATAAAAAAAAACTCATAGCGCACATAACATTCGTCAGGTCTACTCTGGAATACGTTAGCTCAATTTGGTTTCCGTACTTTGAGCGACTGATGGAGAAAGTAGAGGATCTGCAGAGAAAGAGACACACACATACACAAACTTTAATGAAGTGCAGAGAAAAGCAGTGGTGTCCATATGCAATAAAAACAGATCAACAGATTCCCCCGCAGCATCACTACACCAGGCGGGAATTCTTATCCTGCACAATAGAGGCGAGCTAGCACGCCTTAAAGTTCTGCACCAACTTTTGTCTAATCAATTAAACATTTACACTTCAATATACTGAAATATATCATAAGCATTCTCTAGCTTTAATTACCGTTCCACACGAACTGTTTTTAGTTCTCATTTTTCCGACAGATAATCCGCGATTGGAATAATTTGAGCGAAAATACCCTTCGTAGTACGGCATTCGACGTTTTCGCAGCGTTTCTTGAGCGTGAGTTCTATACACCACAATTGTAAACACTTTCTTTCACTAGACGTTTCTCTCGTAAAATTCTTGTTTCATATTCCCACTGGTATTGTATTCAAGGTTGTATTGAATGAATAATACTTCACCCTATTTAGACAGGGCTTGCCACTCGCGTTTTCCAGTATAATTTATTATATTGAACTGTTCATACTGTGTACATATATTTTTTATCTTTCTGAAATCATTAGTATGTATAGTTTTCTGGCTGTTATTTTTTAATAATGCAAACTATTTACTTTCTACTTACGTGGATTGTCCTAGCCTTATATTGTGTGCATCTTATTTATCTTATTCTATTTTTCTTTAACTTTGGCACATTGACGGTACACATTGATTATCCTACGAAGGTGCTCTTACTGTTACGGTCTGTTATGGGGACTGAAAGTATTGACAAATAAATAAAGAAATGTGTCGTAAAAAATAGGCGATTCCTTGAAGCGCCGCAAACAAGTCCAGCTTAGACCTAGCTTGATCAATGCTACGATCTATCCTCAAAGTCTAGTTTCACGTATAGTTTAAGCAGGCGCACATAGCGGGTGACATGGCAAAAAAATAAACTTTCATCAGATGTACTTTCATATTTTTACGATGCAGTGTAGTGGTCCTAAGCATGGTTCTTGAATGCCATTGTACAACTCTTGCTCGACAAATCCAGGCAGTGCCATTGATTTTAGTTAGCTTATTATTTAAACTTTGCGTCCCTAATCAGCACACTTTTCTTTCATTTAACTTCATGGTTTAAACATGGTTCTTGTTTGTGTTGCACAGCGTGAGCACCTGATCCCACCAACTAAGCCAGAACGCATTGTATTCACCCCCGCCGTGCCAATTGTTGTGCGCCACGCAGCAAGCGGGAAGCAGACTTCAGCGGCTTCGTGTGGATGTGGGCTGCCCTGAAGTCCGGCGACACAGACTTGTGGGACGAGCACGTCAAGAAGTTTGTCGAAGCCGAGAGGGTGGTCTACTCCCTGCTCGACACGGAAAGGGCCGAGACCAATTTCACGGTGCGTTCTTGTGCGTGTCGGAAGCCCAAATTTTTATTCGGCGGCCTCTCGCCGGGGTTGCGCATTGCAAACACAAACGCATACACACGGTGTTAGATCACGTGGCAACGATGGTTCCTGAAAATTACCGCATTTTCCGAACTATAGTCCGCACCCGGTCTAAAGGCGACAGGGGCCGATTAGGGTATATAAAATGTTTTTTTTTCTGTTTTTTGTTGTCCACACCCGCTGTATACAAAGGCTGCAGGGAGGAACCAGTACGCACTAGAGAAGCAAATATTTTATTCTCAACCAGTAAAAGCCTGGATAGCAGTCAATAAGTAGTAGCAGCAGTAGTCAATTCTGAACCTGTCAATCACCGTCGTCGGCTTTGTCAGAAGAAAGCAAGTTGAGCAGTACACCAATGCTCACCGCGAAATCGTGTGACGGGCTCCCGGGAGAGTACTCAACGTCACGCGCATAGCATGTGGGTGTCGCGCGCACTGCACGAGTAGCCGGCGGCGCAAATAACTCCAGTGTATTTCAGTGAAACGCAAAGAGCGCAGAACCACTGCTGTGCCGCTTGGAAATAAAAGAAGGGAAAGGGAGAAGCGGTGGTTTTGAAATAAAAGGTGGTGGGCTCTCGGCTTCGATATGGTGGAAGGCATGCGAGAGAAGTCTGCTGGAGGTGTGCCAGGCGGACTAGCTTAAATATTTGAAAAGTTTTGGGTCCTCTTCTGCGCAATAAGACGAACTCTGTATGATTTGCTCGCAAGATTAATAAACAATGGAACCACTTCCTCGCCTCCATCGTCCCCATGTATAGATATAGTCCGCACTATACAAACATCTGTACTTAAACTAAGCAGATATTAACAAGGTTTTTACTGATTTTTTATTGTCAAACTGTGCTTAGTTGCTTTATAACACTTAAACAAATCAAAGTGGTGCTGCCCCTACGTACTGGTCAAAGCAACTGCAGAGAGCCTACGATGCGAGGAGCAAGCAAAGACACCCCGCATCCTTTCAGGACGCAAGCGTTAAGAGTCGTAGCCCATATCGAGTGGCGTTGCCTGAAATTCTGAATATGTGCCCTGCGGTATATGCTATGGAACCTGGTGCCCTGGAATGCTTAGAATGCGAGTTCTTCATTTTTGTTCGTGCAGGCACGCATCAAGGCCGTGATAGCAGCCAGGGTCAAAGCCATCACAGCGAAAGAAATAACAGCCGCAAACGCGTGAGTACAAGACGATGTCGGTGAGATCTGCCCATCTATAACGCTGCATTAGCAAAGTTACTGATCTACTGAGACCTTGACACATCTAAATCGTGGCGCATGTTATCTGGAGTGTCTCAGTCGCTTGAACAGTTTCTTCTGTTGTGTTCTTTCTTTTTGCTGGCTACGCGCATTTACATGATTCGAACTTAATACGAGCCGAATCTCACGTGGGTTGCGCAATGTCGACGCATTGTCGTTCTGACGACGAGGGTTCTCCCTTTTGGTAAATTATCATTTGTTCTTATTTTTTTGTTCTTATTTTTAATCGGACAACCGTGTATTAGTGTTCCAAGTCAGTCGACGATTGCTATTGAATTGCGGCATAGCATGCATCGTCTGGCTGACGTGCGACACAAAGCGTTGGCGCAAGGCGCACACGATGCCGTTGACGTTATTAAGGCGAAAGCCTTGTCTGTTTCGTTGGGAGGTGTCCTCGAACGACCTTTTGGCCAGGAAACGTAGAAGCACGACCGTACAGTCAGGACCGCACAAAAAACTTGGTGCCCTTCCACTCTGTGAAGGACGACCAGCGAACTGTTGTGTTCTTCTAAAATGACGCAATGATATATATATATATATATATATATATATATATATATATATATATATATATATATATATATATATATATAAATGCAATTAAAGCTTCAAGACAAAGACGCCCTAATTCACCTTAGTACACCTTGACGCGCCCTAATGAATGTTAATAAACCCTAATTCTATTTAATAAGCCTTAATTCAGCATAATCGACCGTAATGAAACCTAATCCACCGTAATCCTCCTTCATCCACCTTAATTGGTGGATGGAGCACCTCCGCCGCAGGTCGGCCCTGTATTGCACAATCTTCGGGACCGGCCCACCATTTTCGGTGTCGACGCGACTTTTTTCTACCCACCCTGTGGACGCACGCACTTTTGATAAGAACTATTCCTTGGTCAGAACCTAGCTATATACAGCTTTGCTATAAAAGTATCACATGGTCACAGAGACGCGCTCGTGCAACTGCTCGAGCGTTCGTCGTCGTCGTCATTTTCATCCACAGCTGGCTTTCGCCTTTGCGTCTCATAGGCGATACCTAAGGACGCCAGGGAGTTTTCAGCCAAGCTGTATATAGCTACCCTCCGGCTGGCGTCGATGTTCGTCCGTCTATTCGTTGCGTCGGCACAAAATATTTTCGTCTCCAGTTTTGGAAGCTTTGCAACTGCCGACCTCGGTCAGTAGTTATGCGCAAAGGGCAACTATACCGCGACACCCTCGTAGCAACAAATGCTTCCGCCACTGTTTGGGCCATGATGTCTAGTAGAGGGGTCACCGCAGTCGAACTTGTGTACCGGTTGACACACGCTAGGAGGTACTTGAAACCTTGGCAGGGCAAAAGAGGCCCCGGCTGCATGAGATCGAAACAGCTCTCTGGTGGTCGAAACTGCTGCACCACTGAACGCGTGTGCCAGGTCACTTTAACGGCTTCACAGACTTGGCAGCTTCTTCCCCAGCTTCGAACAACTTCGTTTATGCCTGACCAGGCGAAGCGGTCTGTGATAAACCTCTGTGTCGCTCTGATGCCGGGATGGCTTAGCCCGTATCGAATATCGAATATCGGCCGCTGAAGGTGATGTGGAACGAACGGGCCAGGAGCTGCCTGCGATATGTGTCGCACGTGGCCAATGTCGTTGCGTGAAGCGGCATCTCCGCAATCTGGAGCGACAATCCTTTTTCCCGCAATGGACGCCACCCAGGGTCGTTTGGCTGGGCGTAGGCTAGAGCTTGTAAATGCACAGGGCCAACAGGCACTGCGTCGATTCGTGACAGTGCGTCAGCTGCCTGATTTTCGGTCCCAGAGATATGGCGGATGTCCGTAGAAAATTCGGAGATAAAAGAAAGTTGCCGAAGCTCACGTTCTGGATACGAAGAACTGTTGTTCTTGAAAACGATCATTAATGGTTTGTGGTCGGTCAGAATACAAAAGCTACAACCTTCGATAAAGAAACTGAAATGCTTGACAGCGCAATAGATGGCGATCATCTTCCTCCCGAAGGTACTGTAGCGAGCTTCTGTAGGTTTAAAGCTCTTTGAGAAGTAGCCCAGCGGCCTCAAGTCTGTGCCATCGTGCTGCTGCAGTGCTGAACCCACTGCCATAAGGCGAGTTGGCGCGTCGGGCAACGGATGATTCACCAGCACTGTAGTCGTCAACCACGTTTTGGCTTCCTGGAAGGAGTGTGCGTGCTCCGAGGACGACTGGAAAGTAGGCGCTTCTTTAAGGTCGCGACGCAGCAGGTAGGTAAGCGGCTGAAGAACTTGCAGACAGCATGGTATGAAGCACCTGTGAAAATTCATGAGCCGCAGAAGCTCGAGCAACTTTCGGAAGGAGGCTAGAGAGGGGAAGTCCTCGATTACCCGCACCCGTGGTTCCGGCGACTTGATGCGTTGGGGTGAAATGTGATGGCCGCGAAAATCCAGGGCTTCAACTGTGAAAGTACATTTCTGTGGCTTCAGGACCAGGCCGTGTTCATCCAGTTGCTCAAACAGATGGCGAAGGTGCTCTTTGTGCTCTTCGTCTGTGCGACTCGCCTTGAGAATGTCATCAAGGTAGACAGAAATGGATGCGAGTCCGCGCGTAACCACGTCCACGAACCTTTGAAATGTCGCGCCACATTCCTCGAACCGTAAGGGATACGGGAAAACCCAAATCGGCCAAATGGAATAGTCATTGCTGTCTCCGGAAAGTCGCTGGGTTCGACAGGAATTTCGTCGTACGCGCTCACCAAATCAGTCGTGCTGAATATTTTGGTTGCTGCGAGACGAGCGCCGAAGTCATGTGCGTGGGAAAGGGGATATTGATCTGAAGTAGCGACGGCATTCAAAGCTCGGAAATCGCCGCAAGACCGCCAGTCGCCGCTGCCATGCTTCGAAGCCAGATGGTGAAATGATGACCAATTGCTACGGGAAGGACCAATAACGCTGAGCTGAATCATGTGTTAGAGCTCACGCCTGGTGACTTCAACCTCTGTCCAGCAAGCCTCCCTGCCGCGCGGCAACAGGTGGGCCGGTAGTGGTGATATGATGCGTCACTTTGTGTTTCACGGGCAGCGCGCCGTTTCAGGGCTTCATGAGTTGCGGGTACTCAGCAATTATATTGTTGTACGTTGAGAGCGGCCGAAACGTACAGATGCCAGATGAGGTGATGTTGGACTGCAGGTTCAGTAATTAGACGTTCTTTGGCCAAACCTGGCCCTTGGGCCACAAAAAACCACACATCATCATCATAATTAGACGTCATCATTTCGGTGGCGATCGCGAACGCTCACATCTGAGTTGAAATGGCTGAGAACGTCCGCTCCCTGTATGACAAAGCTTACGTCGGCGATCACATACACCCATCTTTGCAAGCGCCGGAGTCCGATGTCTAGCGTTATTGCCCGGAGCCCATACGATGTGATGGCAGTGTTGTTCACTGCGTGGAGCGTGGGCGCGGACTTGCCGCGTCGGCGATCAGCGGCCGTGGAGGGAATGATAGACAGCCCGGCTCCGGTGTCGACAAGGAGGCGGGTGCCGGAGATGCGGTCGACTATGAAAAATATATGGGCGGCTTGCGCGAGGGCCGATGTCGCATGCCGTCGTTAGCGACTGGCCGGTGCGTTTCCCGTCCGCGAACAGGGCTGAGTGCAGCGAGTTGCTTGTTCGCGAAAGCGACGGTCGTACCAACGCAACTGCCGCGCCGAGTCTCTAGGTGCGCTGCGAGACCGTGAAGACGAATGGTTGCGCCCAAGTTGGCCGCCAATGTTACCACTCGTCATCAGCTTCTCCAGTCCACTGGTAAGGCGGTCGATTAATTCTTTCCCCCAGGCGCGAGAGTCGGTCTCCTGGCTCTGAGACTCTCGCAGTGGTGATAGGTAGCTGTAACGCAGACGAGCAGTCGCATATGCGCTCAGCTAGTGCAGCTAAGCCGATCGACACTAGTCTCGTCGGAACCCGCCATCACCATACGTGTGGGCCGTGCCGTAAGAAAAGCTCACGCAAAATTGGAAACTGGCTCTTTGTGGAGTGGCCGCCCACAAACACTGACGCGACCCGTGCAAAAGTTGTGACGGTCGTTGGTCGCCGAGTTTATCGGAGAGGAGCTGTTGGGGCCTTGCTCGGTTGCGATGGCTCGAGGCGCTGCAGGGCCGTGCGTTTCAGGTCGTCGTATGCTATGGCCGAAGGCGTACCCGCTAGCAAGTCGTCTGTGGCATCGGCGTTGTCGGAGGGTAATGCGACGACGACTTGCAGGTACCTTGCTGTCTGTGATGTGCTGGAGTTGAAAACGGGCCTCTACTTGCTTCAACCAAGCTCGAGGATTCTTGGGCCAAAGGCTGAGAAGCTGAAGCTCTGCGGCGATGACAGGAGACGTAATTGTGGTTCCATCTCTGTCAGCAGGAGTACACAAATGCGCCGCGTACATTGCGTTTATTTTCAAGCTGTAGAATTATGTAGTACTTTTATTCTAACAATATGGACTCGACTGACTCGTATTTAACGAAGCCAAATTTCTCTTTCGCTAATGTATGTCTATGTATAAAATCTGATATCCGACAGTGCAGAATATTCTTTGGAAGCTCTCGAAAAAATGGAGTAATTCCACTGTTAAGGTGGGTGACCAGCGAAGCTGATTAGGGCACGACACAGAGGTGACACAGAGTTTTGAACAAAAGTACGAATATTTATCGACTTAATCTGTGGTCATCGTGACGATACAGGTACGCACACACATTCGCGTATCACCTCTGTTAATAAAGCTCGTATGTCACTAGGACAGGGAATGGCTCATACCCCCACAAACGCGGCCTCCCAATTAGGACAAGTTAAATTCCACGCTGGAATAATAAGCGCCATCGTACACAGCTATGGAAGAAGACAACGAGGACGAAGGCGTGAGCAGTGGCACCTGCGCGTTCGCGTGGTTGACGCCGAGAATTTTAGAGGTCCTTTTTGAAAAACTACTACAAACCATGTCTTTCTTCAAAAATATCTGTCCTTACCCTTTCGTCTGGGACCTCTTTGGGTCCCAGGTGTGATAGGGTGGTTAAAGGGCGCGTTACAGTTCCCGAGCCAGCAGGGATTTGCGCCACTGAGCTTGGACCGTTTCTGCACTATGAGTAGGATCGGACCACGCGCTGATAGTTTCTGCTACGCGCCGAAACTGCGGATCTGAGCCGCATACTGCTTCGCTGCAAAAACTGCGGCAATAACCCATCTCACGATGACTGTCTACGGTAATGCAGAAGCATTGAATCAGTATAGCGACGCCACGCTTTGCCGCCGTCGAAACGAGCCACACATGAGGCGTGTACTGCAGGCGGAATTCCTCCTTCACGCTTCTCTAGGAACACTCGGGGCCATCTAGCACCGCGGCCGCCCTGAAGCCTGCTCGCGGCCACCGAAATGCATGGTGCGCGGGTGCGTGCGAAGCCTGAGAAACGCGTCATGCTGCAACCGCCCTCCTCTATCGCGCTCCTGTTTTTTTTTTTCTGGACACACTGCGCCATCTAGTAGCACTGCCGAGAAGCCCGCGCGTAGCCTCCGAGACGAGAAGCGTGGCGCGTCGGTGTCTGCGAACGCTGAGAATTGGTGAGAGGTTCATTGACGAGTGACACGTACCCGGAGCGTTAATGGCGCAGCTCCTTAAAGCGCTGGCGGGAAAATCCTTTATTAAAAAGCGCCATACACAGAGTGCATTTGTGGTGCAGCCTGGTAATGCACCGAGTTGCCGTCCTTAAGGAACCCTTGTGGCGTGGGCTTGTTTCCACTCAGCATCGGAGAAATTTAAGGGATATGTTTTAGTGTTTTAGTGCCACGTTCCCAGAGGCACATACCCAGGTACCCTAGTTGGCGACAAAGGCGTTCATTGAAGAGCGTCACACACCTGCGGGTACATAACCAGGGACCCAATTTGGCATCGTAGAGGTTCATTGGAGACCAGCACAGGCCGAGTGGCCTATATTTATGTTCCCATATGAACGCACGCATGCACCCAGTGACCCATATATAACCACATGTACATACTTGAGCTCTGAAAATATTTTCGTAGTTGATAAGTGATAGTAACTATTCAATTAGGCGAAAAAAATTGTCTGACTTTATTCAAGCGAATGCAAACATTACGTTGGTTTTGTCCAGCTAAGTGGCACTTGCATATTTATATTTTGGCACAAGTCACATGAACACATAGTACGGCGTAATTATTTTAAAGTTTCATAAAATTTTGAAAAATAGCTTGTTGCAGATCCCATAATTCTAGTCATTGAACTGGATTATTCGGAGAGGTGCAGATTACTTGTATGAGAAATCGAAACACATATTTAACTAATGAACAAACATTCGCTAATTATATTTCGAATTTATTACTTTACGGCGTATTGCAATTTACCAATTGTAACCGGTGAGTTTGGAAGGTGTGTCGACATAGAATGAATTTACTGAACGATGCCAATTTGGAGATAGGTGCCATAAGCTTGCAGTAAAAATGCGCTCTGCCACTTAATTTTTTAAACCAGACGCTCTTTTATGGATCAAATCCCATAAGTAACTGCAACGCCCATGTATCTCATTCCTCACTTTGGGGAAAACTGGTGCTCGATAATACAGCTCAAGGACAAGAATTATGTCACCGGAGGGTTTCAAAATTTTCGGAAAACCTAAAATGTGTCACCTTGTATATGAATCGACAGATGAACAAGAAAACTCGTGTATTTCAGCCGAAAGGCGAAGCACTGATTGCGACAGCAATTATTAGACGGCTATACGAAGTAAGGGCATTAGCTTTATCGGCCGTATAAACTTGTAAACATTCGCTTACTAACTAAATTACCAAGCATGGTACCACGATCTCGCAATCATGAACGCATCTCACTCGATGACCGCGGACACCCGCTGTCAGCACGACGGTGAGATGAATTCCCATTCGCGCTGCCTCTCGCTTTAAGGCGACCCAGGCACGTGACAACACAGCACCCGCGAACCCATGAGCTTTCTAAGATCGGCTAGCCTGCGAACCCAACGCACATTACCTCCAAGATAAAAGCGTGCCGCAGGTCTATGCGTAGCTGCGGTAGAAGTGGAATCGCGCCCCGCTACCTTGCAGGTAGCTGCATGACAGTTGGGAGACCTAATAATTGCATTAGCACTAATGAATCATTCAGTTTCTCAAATATTAAAATTTGATGGAAGAGTCAGTGAGAAAATTGTAGAGCAACGTGACAAATTACAGGATACAGCTTTCTGTTTTGCTCAATACGTGCTACATAAACGTGTTTTTCAGAGCGTGAAAGAAGCCCGCGAACACACACGCAAAGTGGCCCCGAGGGGGCGGTCGCCTGGTAGGTCTCCTCAGCGTGCTGTTTAAGCTCAGGCCTCACGTGCTGCCTATCGCTGCGATTGCTTCGCGCGAAAGTGAACATAAGAAATAGTGCACATTTATGGCTGTGCATTTAAAATGTCTCTGCTTCCTAGGATACACGTTTCACTTTCGTGCTATGGCCAGTTGCTCGAAACAAGGAATCAATGATTGTTTCCTCTTTTGTTTCACAATGATCATGTGTGTGTGAGTGTGTGTGTGTGTGTGTGTGTGTGTGTGCGTGCGTGCGTGCGTGCGTGCGTGCGTGCGTGCGTGCGTGTGTGTGTGTGTGCGTGCGTGCGTGCGTGCGTGCGTGCGTGTGTGTGTGTGTGTGTGTGCGTGCGTGTGTGTGTGTGTGTGCGTGCGTGCGTGCGTGCGTGTGCGTGTGTGTGTGTGTGTGTGTGTGTGTGTGTGTGTGTGTGTGTGTGTGTGTGTGTGTGTGTGTGTGTGTGTGTGTGTGTAGTGCAGCGCAACGTGCTTCAGTTTCTCCCGATGGCCTAATTTCAACTCGTTTTTCTCTTCTACAGTAAGAAGGCACCTGTCCTGCTCGCCAACCTGGCGTGCGAGATCGGGATGAAGGAATGTAGCGAGCTTGTCCCCGTTGCCGTCAGTGCCAAAGCACTTGACAAAGACTTCGATTCGTGAGTAGCAAATACCATAATAGATTACACTCGGAGTAGAACTGGCCTTACTCCCAATTTCTGTCTCCCTTGGAATGCGCTTGAAGAAAACTTTTTTTTTTTCAAGAGCACATCGCATCTTTGCTGTGCAAGAATCGCAAGCTGAGCATCACCTTAGCTTCCAAGGGCTTCAGAACTCCCATGGGGAATCAGCGCTGGAGCTTTTACGACGCCTGCAGCGCCACCCTGGCGGTCAGAACGGGCACAATGCAGCCGCTCCCGCGGACGAAAATAGCTACTGGTAACGGCGTTGCGTGCGCTGAAAGTCGAAGGAAATCAAAAGGACGCCGACGGTACTGTTGCGTATACAAGTGTCACAACTACATCGGAATGAGGAAGGATGTATCCTGCGTTTTTTCTTCTAAACCCTACGAACAAGAATGGAGGCGGCGTTGCATCCAAGCTGTCAGGCGAGCGGAGTAAGTTCCCCTCTTGTCGCCCTGTCAAGCGATGTCGGGCTGGCTTCTAAATCGAATTTCGCGTGTGTGCTTGGTTTATTCGATAGTGAAGACGGTCAGCCGTGGCAGCCAGTGCCAAATAGCAGAATCTGCAGTCGGCATTTCGTCGGAAACAAAATGAGCAATAGCATGCACCATCCGGCATGTGTACCAACCATTTTTCCTTCGCAATGCCACTGCCAAGCTCCTTCCAGTGCCACCACACCAAGCGAACGATACGAAAGGTAAATAGTTTGCATTCATTGCCAAGAATTAAGTGGCAAGGAAGCTGCCTTGCAATACGAGTGGTGTGTGCATACTGCTCGCGCACGCATGACTAAGCCACCTATGTGTTTTTAAAAATGCGCATGCGGATGAGGACTCGGCGCTGAGATACATCCGGTAAATTTATGTAATTAGTACTAAATGTAGCTAGGGTTGTTACGGATCGAGCAGCGGAGCACTCAAACGTTTGCTTGCCCGAGTCAGCTGATGCGATAAAGCGTTCTTCTCCATTTTCTGCTGTGGCCAAGTAACATCAGAATTTCTTATGTCTAGCCAGAGAAGTATGGAATGTCCTCAGGCCAACTAATACTTCCGAAACCATAGCGCAGCAAGACCGGCGCCATAGCTACTAGATTTGCGAGGCAGGCTGCCACGCAAGCATGGGCACGGCACACGGCGCAACCGTTAAATAAACGCACGTGCTCTCCGCGACACACTGAAAAATATATAACGCTTAAAAAGCTTCTTTCGTCATTTCTTCACTTGATGGCGCTAACTTCTTTACGAAAACTGTCCACTTGAAGCGGCGCGAAAACGGAAACATGCGAACCGTATTTGCGAACTATGAAACGGCCGCGGACGTGTCGTCTGGTCGAGAGGCTTGAGTATGCCGCGTTTCGTCGCCAGGGCGGCGTGCAACGCACGCTTTTCGACGCGCCGCCTATCCAGCGCTGGTTCACCATAGAGCAACTGTTATGTATCGAGTATCGCAAATGCCCACTTGAACGTGAGCCATCACTACGTATCGGTTTTTTGGCGCCACGTGTTTCTTGAAACGATACCTACAACACAACTTAGCACGAGAGACATGAGAGCAAGTAACATGCGCATATACTAGCTTGAAATACTTGAATACTTGAAAGTATTCAGGGCTAGTGTACCTGAATCCCAAGTATCCTGAGTCACAATAGGGCGATTAAATGCAAAGTCGTGGCAGCGCTTTCCACTTGCCTGCTATTTCATCGGCACTCGTGTTCACAAGAACGTCCTTAATACGCTAAAAGCCTTCGTAAGTGCAGATCACAGGTAAGGGCAGATCACAGCCTGTCCTCGCGTTGGGTGTTTTCTTAGTGAAGGCAGCTGGCCACTGACAAACGGCGCTTACGAACTAATAGCTTTGTGAGTTTCGCCCCTAGATTTCTTATATCTGTATCTGTGTGTCTCGTAATGCGATCCCCTGTTCTTTCGGAGCGCTGTGCCTCGAATCGTAGTCGGCGGAATCGGTTCATTGCAGTGTTTGCGGAGAAGCCTATCTAATTATGCTGACCCTACCTAGTGATCTTTGCACTAGTGTGTAGTGCCTGCCGAGAAACCGGTTCGATAACTTCGTATTGTTAATGTTATGACGCTCGCTAATAATACCGCTGGCGTCTGAACATCGCGATTCATAAATGCGCGCCATTTTCGCGCTGTTTGTTTTCCGAGTTCTGAAAAATACAATCGCTCTTTGTTATTCGTCCTCAGCCCGCGCGTGCTCGTGGAAGATGTTGCGTTTGCAGGCCTACGTGAAGCAGCTTTTCCAATTACACCGCCGGTTTATGCAATGCGGACAAAGTGCCCCGCTTGTGGTCGGGTGTCATATAGGTTGAGGTGTCCTCCTGTGAGAGACAGTTACGGAACTGCACTTATCTCTTCCATTTCTCTTTAAAAATCACTTCACACACACATATAGGTGGCGAACCAAACGCGCGTGACGTGCGTTCGGTGCGTCACATACAGGCTTTAGATTGCTATACCGACAACAACGGGAAGCCAATGCTAGACCTTTATGAGCAACATAACCTGGTTATCCTGAATACAGGGCCTAAGTGGGAAGGGTAGATCACGTGGGAAGTGGGAAACCGGCAATCGACCATTGATTACTGTCTGATGACAGAACGAATCCATGTTAAGTTGAGAGAAATGGTCATTGACGAGAAAGGGTATAGCAGCATAGGGAGTGACCATAAACGCATCATTTTGAAAATGGGATATGTAGTTGGGAAAGAGAGCAAGCAGTGCAAGATGGCCAGTCCACATTTGAACGCTGAACAAATAACAAATATTTAGTCACTAGAGTTGAGGAAGAACTTGGCAGATGGTAAAGAGTGGGAATAAACGGAGTTTCCAAGTGTAATAACAGCAGAAATACGGAAAGAGAGCCAACATGTTCGTTGGAAAGGAAAAAAGAAACCGAAAAGATGGTGGAACAGGGAGTTACGAGAAGCGATCGCTGAACGATAGAAAGCATCCCGATAGCACAGGCAGGGAAAGAAGGCGCAGTTTCCGCAGGATGAAGTAGCCAGTAAATTGCAAATATACCGGGACAAAAAGTCTATGGTTCAAATACTGGCGCAAGCAAATATAAAACGGGGAAGTGAACGTTGGTTGTCAGAAATACGTGAGAAAAAAAAGGCCCCCCGTAGAATACTTTGGAACCACATAGAATTATTAGGCATGACGTCAACAAAAATAAAACAGCCTATCCAAGACGAAGATGGAAACACTGGAACAAGAAGCGGCAATAAATTACATCCGAAAAATAACAGCCAAATCTTTCCAAGGCAATGACGAGGTTGTATTTGCAGAAAAAAAGAGCACGAAGGAGAACCAGATGGAAAAGGAGCTGGGGCTAACAAATTTCACCTGGAAGAAAGCCGCAGAAAAGATTCCCTATTGCAAAGCCATAGGGCTAGATGAGGTTCACTTTGTGCTGATTAATGAACTAGGACCAACAAGTAAGGAAACTCTGGTGAAAGCAGTGGAAAAACTTTAGAACAGGAGAAAAGATAGATGAATACCACACAGTTGGTGACAAAGTAGAATGAATTTACTTTATAAAGGTAAGGGGGGGAGAAAGAAGTAACTCGTATAGATTGTTGACCATTACATCGGTAATATACAGGCTAGGAATGCAGACAGGCCAAATTAAAGCTGCAAGCATGGACAGAGAATAATGGAATTTTGGGAGAACTTCAGAATGGCTTCAGAATAGGTAGGCGTTTAGATGATAACATATTTGTTCTTACTCAGTATATTGAAATATCAAAAGTAGAAAGCAGATCGTTATATGTGACTTTTTAGACATTACAGGAGCCTATGACAATGTAGACCACAACATCTTGTGGAATATTCGCGAAGGTGGAAGTTTCGGTGACGATTGTCTACAGCTATTGAGAGAGATTTACCTAGAAACTACCGCTTGCGTTGAATGGGAAGGGATGAGGAGCGAGGAGAAAGTTGATATCAACAAGGGACTGAGGCAGGGGTGCCCTCTATCCCCATTGCTGTTTATGATGTACATGGTGAGGATGGAGAGGGCGCTAGAAGGAAGCAATATCGGATTTAATCTCTAATACGAACAGGCGGGTACAGTAGTAGAGCAGCAGCTTCCAGGTTTATTTTATGCGGACGACATTGTGTTGCTAGCTAACAAGCAAAGTGATTGCAACGTCTGGCTAATATCTGCGGGCAGGAAGCCAACAATTTAGGTTTGAAATTGAGTGTTAGAAAATTAGGTGTCATGGTATTGAGTGAAAATAGTGAAGGGGGGGGGGGGGGAGTCAGTGGCAATACAGGGCCAGGAAATACCTCGGGTAACAGAATGTGAATACTTTGGTATATCGATATACAAAGGCATTAGATATATGGAAACACAGGAAAAAAACAATAACAGTGAAGGTGAAGAGAAATGCAGCCATAATGAAGCACAGTGCGCTATGGCGATACAATATGTACGATGTGATACGAGGTATGTGGAAAGATGTACTGGTTCCAGGACATACTTTTGAAAGTGCGGTTGTTTGCTTTAAATCAGGTGTACAATCAGGACTCGCTGGGAACCAAAGGTCAGAGGGACGCCTCATGTTGGGTGCTCACGGGAAGGCTACAAATGAAGCTGTACAGGGTGATATGGCCTAGACTAGTTTTGAAGTGGAGAGAAGCTCGCAGTAAAATTGAGTATGAAGAACTATTGAGCAATATGGAAGGCAGTAAATGGGCTGGGAGAGCGTTGAGGTGTCTGTACAGGAAAAACATTGGTTCACAGTGGAGGAACAGAACTAGGAAGCTTACCAGCAAGTATGCGGCCTGTAGGGTGGTCAACGAAGCAACAAAGAGCGTCAAGCGGCAAGTCAGAGCCTGAAATAATCTTATGGGTGGCGGCAATGGAAAAGAAACCTGCCATAAGTAACTACTTAAGAGGAAAAAATCGAAATCAGGAAAGAAACAGTTTATGGTAACTCAAAGGGAAGCTCATTACTTTTCGAAGCGACATCGGGATGCCTTAGAACACGCACCTATAAAACGAGATATAAGAAGCAAGAAGCATGTACTTGCTGCGGTAAAGCTAGGGAAACTATTGAGCATGTTTTCTTAGAATGTGAAGACGTCTACCGAGCGGTTGATTCAGGCACCGCTGGCCTCCTTGAAGCCCTTGGGCTCCCTGAGAGCAGTGGAAAAGTAAACATATCCACAATAGGGATTAGTGAGAGGCGATTGGAGGATTGGTGGAAGAAAAGTAGGGCAACGACAGAAAACGCAGACGTACAAAAGCGAAGTTCGCAATAGGGGAACAGAAAATTTGGTTGTGAGAGTTCATAGTGTTTTTCCTTTTTTCTCACTTAACCTATAGGTGGGACATTAGGCAGTATAATAGCAAGAGATTAGTGGCGCAACCCACTGCCCCGTACCAAAGGGGATGCTCATAACATCCATCCATCCATCCATCCATCCATCCATCCTTCCATCCATCCATCCATCCATCCATCCATCCATCCATCCATCCATCCATCCATCCATCCATCCATCCATCCATCCATCCATCCACCCATCCATCATTCCATCCATCCATCCACCCATCCATCATTCCATCAATCCATCCATCAATCCATTCATCAATCCATCCATCCACAAGCGCGCGTTATGACCAACTTCACCTCGCGACATTTTAACAGACTCGGGCGACCTTGACTCAGCTCTGCCTCTTCATTAGAAGCACATTCACGGATAGTAATGAAATCAAACTATTAGCGCCCCGTACTAGCGCTCCCCTAATGACCAGACAGCCACGTTTACCTCGAGACGAAGCACCCTAGGGGAACTCAAAAAATGCGCAACGACTCGGTTTCACAATGACACCAGCTGGCACCACCAAAATGACACCAGCTCGCGGAGGGGCTATAAATTTTCCAATTTCGTAAGTAAACCTCGCATTCAACCTACTAGCATTCAAAAGCATTTTATGCGCCAAAGTGGCAGATGGAAAATACTTTGAAAACCCTAACGCCTCACTGGCACTGATGTTTGAGCGTTATAAAGGCACCTTTTACTCGCATTTCCTTTAACATTAACAACACTTTTTTTATAATGTGAGGTAAACTATAGTTATGAAAATAAAGTTCATAGGTACTAACTTATTTTGTGTTCGTCATTTGCTGTCCGTCGGTGGTACACTGGGATATGGGCATTGAAGTCTGCGCCGTCATCACATGTCCACGAATATAGTGACGCCACGTTGCGGCCGCTTGCTGCAGCGCACCTCTGGCCCAGGAGGCGGTAGCCTGCTCTTTCGGCTCTGCTGTGACGAACGAAACAGAGTTCGACGCCAAGATGCCGCTGGCGACGGGCCACAAGCCGCCCTGGCCTGTACGCTTGGCCTTCTGCGGTTGCATTCCCATTCCGAGCGAGTCGGACAAGCTGACCGATAAGGTCAACGCGTAAGTGCGCTGCTGCGATTCCACTCTTTTGTGTACAGAATTCTTGTCGAACGTTAACGTTATTCTTAACGGCTTGGCAAGGGGTGGAAAAAAGCCCCGGAGACATTTCATAGGCGAAATTTATAGAGAAGCAAGCATTGATGTGCAGCCCTGCCGGGCGCTGTGTTTAACGTGCGCGAGAGTAACACGTTGCCTCATGCCGCATTAAACCGATATTGCTGCTGCTAGACGACCTAGTAGAGAGGAGTGCCGGTGAAATACCGAAAAGGGCAGAACACGCGTGCCTTCCGCCATAGAGGTTTAGTGCTTTTTTTTCGTTGCCGGCACAGCCACTGTACATTACCAAAATATATAGACCCCAAGTCGTGGGCTCGGATAAGACTCGCCCCTTGAAATGCCGTCCTTTAAGCGCCTTCTAGATGTCTAAATAATTGAGCGCACCTCCTCACGAGACCTACGGAGATTGACAGGGTGCATATTCAATCAAATGTGAAACGAGCCTTCGTTCACTCGGGTCTGTGAAGAGCACGAGTGAACAATTGAGTGAACCATTGGCTGACTCATCATCAACGGGTCAGCCTATAGGCAGAGAGCGAGTCAGTACAAGACGCGGTGACACCAAATCGTTCGTTTCTGTTTTTGCCTGTGCATAAAGTGTGCTGGCACCGATCTGTACGTGGGTCATAAAGCCAGCAATGGTGTTCATGAACGCACATGGCGCCAGCGGCTGTGACTTTCTGAGGAAGTTCATAGCGATCGTCAGAAACAATTACCACTCTGCCAGCGGCCAGTATAACATGGGCGTGGCATCAAATAATTTCGTGCGCACTAGCGAGTACCGGCGTCGGTGTTGAAAAAGAATCACTGGCCACGTAGCGGTAAACGCGAGAGAACTGATTTAGTTATACATCGACCTTCTTTGAGCTCGCGGGTCTATGACGTCAACCACGTTCAGCTCATTGCAACGTGTTGTTCAGGAACTCATCGAAACACGTCCAGCCTCTTCGAGGAGCGAAGGGCAACTTCGCTTATTGATTACATAGGTAATTCTGCCAACATCCTTGACGAGCTCGTCTTTACCACATCTCCTGATTCAATTTCTTCATTATCAATTATACCTGGTTTAAGCGATCATTCCGTGTTTCATGTTGCAATCCCCTTACGCTCGCCCCAGCGTCCAAAATACTGTAAGAAGATTTGTTACTACAGTCGAGCAGGTTTTTCCTCGATCAATACCGAATAACAAAGTTCTGCCAATTTCTTTTTTCCGCAGTTCTGGGAAAGGACTATCGCAGAAAACTGGCTCCTTTTCAAAAACAAGTTTGAAACACTAACTGAAGAATATATTCCGACTCGCCTATTATCTCCATGCAATCGGGCTCCTTGGTTCAACTTGAGTTTAAAACGGCTTCTTAACAAGAAAAAACGCATTTTTCACGCTTTAAGCTGTTTAGGAAAACCAAAGCAAAAGCAACCTACGTAGCTATCACATATGAATATTAAATGGCCATCCGCTCAGCCAAGAATAACTTTTTTTCTGAAACACTACCTCATCTTCTCACAACTAATCCTAAGAATTTTTGGAACTTTATCAACGTACGTAAACCTAAAGAAATTGTTCTGAAAATTGACTATGCATTTCCTGTCCCCCGTGAGCTTTGCTGAACGGTTTTTAACAACACATTCTCGCTATATTTTTCTGACGCTCTAATAGATACTTCACCGTCCGCACGTGCCTTTACGTACCCTGAGATGGAGCCGATTTCGATCGACTTAGATGGCATATGCAATTTGATTAAAAAAGCTACACTTCCTTCATCCGCATGTTTTGATACCATAAATTACAAATTCCTTAAGAGTACTGTAGCATATTCATCTGCTTTCTTGTCATATATTTTTATACAGTCTTTACAGAGTTCAACATTTCCGGACGACTGTAGGACGGCGAAGGTGATTCCAGTCCACAAATCTAGTGATACACGTAACCCCTTAAAGTACAGGCCGATCATCTCCTTAACTTCTATATCATGCAAGCTATTAAAGCACATAATCTACTGCAGCCTGATTGGTTTTCTGGAGTGTAATAATTTTTTTGCGTCAAAGCAGCATGGTTTTTGGTAAAAATTATTCTTGTAAGACTCAAATACTAACCTTTACTAATGATTTGTCTTCCGCTTCAGATCGAGCTTCAGTTATTGACTGCATCTTCCTTGACTTCGCGAAAGTTTTAAACATCGACTGCAATTACTGAAACATAGCACACTTCATCTTTATTGTAAGTTGCTTAAGTGTATCGAATGTTTCTTGCAGAATAGAACACATTACGTTTCTGTTAATGATCATGACTCCAAATCATGCAAGGTAACATCCGGTGTTCCTCAGGGGTCAGTCCTAGGGCCTATTCTTTTTCTAATTTATATTAATGACCTGCCTGGTTCTTTTACTTCTAACGTAAGGCTCTTTGCAGACGACTGCGTTCGGTACCGCATAATTTCTCATGAGTCTGACTTCTCCATTCTTCAATCTGACCTAAATAAAATTTCTTCTTGTGTGATACATGGCTTATGAAACTAAACATTACCAATGTAAAGCAATGAGGGTGTCTCGAAATATTAACCAGTCCATTCCTCAGGGCTATGATCTTAACGGTTGCCCTATTCAGTTCGTCGACAGCTACAAGTATCTAGGCATCCATATCACTAATAATCTCATGGCAGAAGCATATCCACCATGTTATTAAAAAAGCTAACAGTTCCCTTGGTTTTCTTTGCCTGAATTTCCGCCTCACTCCCGCTCCCGTATAAAACACTCGTTCGTTCCAAACTCGAGTACGCTTCATCGATATGGGACCCCCGTACACTAGCTCGTTAACACAGTCCATAGAATTAGTTCAGAACCGCTCAGTTAGGTTTATCCTCTCTAACTATTATCGCTTAGCCAGCGTTTCTCGCATGAAGCGAAAGCTTGACCTACCTCTCCTTTCTACTAGACGTCCAATTTCCCGCTTATGCCTGTCTCATAAAATACACTACACTTATAGTGACCTAAACATGACACTTCTTTCGCCACCGAGCCATTTGTTATTCTGTATTGATCGCCTAATGAAGGTTGAGGTGCCTCAGTGTAACAGCAATGTATACCTCGAAGCCTTTATCCCGAAAACAAGCCAAGACTTGAATCGCCTTCCCGCATCCATCGTCACCATCACAGATCATGATGTGTTCAAGTCGGCTATCTGTGACCATGTGCTGCCTCATTAGCCTTTCTTTTTTTCTTTTTCTATTGCCACTCCTCTCTGTAATGCCTGCACGGCCTTGAGAGTAACTAAATGAAATGAAATAAGTGAAATGATGATCATTTTTAAATTGTATGGCAGTTTTCACAAACGCCAGTGACAGATAGTATAATTCTTGTCCTTGAGCTGGATTATTCAAAGTGACAGATTATTAGCCCGCAAAATCGAAACGCATACTCAACTATTTAACAAATTCGCTAATTAATATTGCAATATGCGAATTGTAGCCGGTGATCTTGAATCTACTTGAACTGAATATCAGGATGACAACAATTTTAAAATATTATTTCCCAAAGTGTGTAACCAAATACATGGGCGTTCGAGTTACATAAGGGCTTGAATGCACAAAAAGCGCTTTAATAAAAAAGTAAGTGGAACCACAGTGCACTTTTACGGCAAGTTTGATGACGCATACCTCCCAGCTGCCGTCATTCTAGAAATTCATTTCAATTGGATACGCCTTTCAAACTCACCGTCTGCAAATAGTAAATTGCAATACGTGCCGTGAAGTAAACTCAAAAGATGATTAGTATTTTCTTGTGAATTATTCGAATATGTGTTGCGATTTCTCGTGCAAATAATCTCCGTCGCTTTGAATAGTCTGCTCAAGGACTAGAATTACGATATCACCCCGTGTAACAGTAATGGTAAGAAGCACCCAAGAGGCTGACGCTCCGAACGCCTTCTTTATTTCACCCTCGTCTTTGTTGTTCCCTCCGTTCCTTTCCCTTGAGCGCGCTGCCTTGCGTACTTCGCCTTCACACACGGCCACGCTGCAAGTTTCCGGCGCGGCTTGCACCATGGTACGCGCTAACTTGGCATGTGGTGTCGGCGACGTTGACTCTTACGGCTGTAAGGGTGCGCGGGCGATGAAGACCAGCCGCCAAGTCTGGACGCGTCATCGCCGTTGAGGCCACGGGGAAGTGTGTCGTCGTCGTGGAGCCGTCCAGCGCACAAACAGCTTCTCTGGCTGTTGGCACTGGCTCCTGCGCTCCGGCCAAGGCTTTTGGAGACGCCTACTTGCCCGAACAGCGGCCGGAGTAGCTGACATCGCACAGGACACCATCGAAAGCGCTGCGTGATGTCATTGTGCTGCCGTGAGAGAATATTTATTCACGTGTCTTCTTCCTTGGTCCCTGATCGGGAATGGTTTGGGCAGCGCTCGCCGACGCATACAGTAGTAACGTAGGTGGTTCCGAGTGGCCACTGACGCCGCGCGCACCTTTTGTTGGTCTAGACGCGAGCTCACGGCACTTCAGTTGACGCGCAGAGCACTGGCTCCGCGTGTGCGGCACCGCCGACCATGCCCGCTCGCATTGTCGGCACTGTCTTCGGCTGACAACACCAGCAGCATGTGGTCACTCTAGCAAGCGACAGGCTTCCCACACTTCAGGCACAGACATCTTCCTTTTTTTTTACTTTTAAACTCCCAGTGCTGACACAATAAAAAACATATTTGGCCTTCACTTGGAATAAGACAATGAAAGGATGGTTGTTACCTTAAGGACTAGGTGCTTGTACCTCTGCAAGTCAGTCCGTGCTAAAGTTGGTCGGTGTTAAAGAGGACGTGCAGTTCCCCGCCTGAAGCACTGAAGTCTCGAGATAGCTAGCAGCATGCTAGGTTATGTAAGTGGTGCTAAATTAGAATCCTGATGTCGGTGCACTCGCAGGCAGTACAGACGGGCGCTCAGGAAACACTGGACAGTCGACGAGGCCGCGCCCATTCGTGTTCCACACGGCCTGCGTAAATTGGCACTCGATACCTTGACTTCTACGACTAAGGAGTAAGTGACTGTTTCCGTCTTTGAGCCTACATGCATGCTCACATGCGCTCTCGACCGTCCTTTCCGTATGGCTCGCTTTAGCGCATCTGCGGCCAGCCTTGCATTTCGTGTACGTCCCGTGCAAGTGTGCCCGTTTAATCGTTTCCCAAGTGTCGCAGCACTCGGCAAACCGTGGGGAGTCGTCAGAAGATCGTCGTCACCATGAATTCCTTTCGCAACTCTTCTGACGTGAACCATGTTGTCCTCTCCTTTATATGGGTCTGCGCAACTGTCTCCCATGTTTTTTCTTTTTTTTTTATGGCGAAGCTGTCTATGGCTTACTTTCATGCTTCAATGCATGAAACAGCGGTTTTTTAAAAGATAACTGAAACGCCAAAGCATTTCGTCGAACACTTTGAATATTGATATCTCGGAAATGGTGCTGTCCAGAGTATTCGTTCTAAGCGGATGCGCCGCGAGAACTCGGCGATTATAATTCATATATTCAAATATGTTGCGTAAAGTAATTAGAAAGTTCATTAGAGTGATTGCGCTAATTCTGCAATTGAACATTTTCATTTCCCTTAGAAGTAATGGCCGCCTCATGGAGTAATTTAGATGAAGGGTTAGAATTGTGCTGCTTTTTAGAAATTTCATCCATATCATATATATATATATATATATATATATATATATATATATATATATATATATATATATATATATATATATATATATATATATATATATATATATATATATATATATATTCCTATGTACATATGTATGTATATATATATGTACATAGGAATGTATATGTATATATATATTCCTATGTACAAAGTCATCAGCAATCATCGGCTCGTGTTCGTTTTTGCATCGGTGCCATTTTTCCTTCTTGGAATAAAGCGTCGTCTCGACCGTGGTATTTGAAGTGGTGGAGGTGCTTTAGGATCCCTTCGACCTCAATCCACTTCAAGATCTCTCATGGAGCTACGTTCGGGACGCCGCTTACGCCAAGAGGCCGCCATGTCGTAATACCAGACCGCAGCATCCACCATCTCGGTTCAAGTGCCAGCCACCCCCACTCCCAGCCCTTCCAACAGCCGGTATCGCGTTCCTGAAATCTTCTCTGGCTTGCCTGGTGGGGACGTTGAAGACTGGCTCGACAACTACGATCGTGTCAGCGAATACAACTGGAACGAGACATCGAGAATAAACAACGTGCCATTTTACGTCTCTCAAGTAGCCAAGACATGGTTCCTGAATCATGAGAGAGAATTCCGTGATTGGTCGTCTTTCAGGGAGCAGCTACGGTGGATTTTCGTCACACCCACGGTTCGTTCGGAAGTTGCGAAAAAGAGGCTGTCTGAGCGCGTCCAGCATTATGGCGAGTCGTATACCTCGTACATTGAGGACATCCTCGCGCTTTGCCGCCGTGTCGACAGTGCCATGCCAGAACCTGATCGCGTGCGACACCTTCTTAAGGGTATCGTATCTACTGCCTTCAACGCACTCACCGCTCAAAACCCTTCGACGGTGTCAGACGTCGTCTCCGTCTGTCAGCGCCTCGACGCCCTGCAATCAATTCGCTTGCAACCGGACTTTTCCGACAACCCCCTGGCAAACAGTATTGAGCTCCGGTCTATCATTCGAGCCATAATTCATGAGGAATTGCAAGCGCATGGCTCACCCCCTTGCAGCAGCGCTCACATCCAACTAGCTTCTACTGACCTGCGCGGTATCATCAAGGAGGAATTGGCCTCCCTGCAGCACGCCCAGCATACCAACGCTTTTCCTTGCCCACAACCGGCTTCTTAGACCAGGGTTGCTGCACTGCCAGCCGCGCCGTCTCCTATCACACCACCTGCGCCTGTTCACGATCACCTGGCACCTTTAGTCGCCCGAGCTCCGAACCCGCCTTACTACTCTGCCTGGCGTTCGTCGAGGCCTGTGTGCTATTACTGCGGCTTTCGAGGACATATTTCCCGGTTTTGCCGACGCCGCCAGCAAGGCGAACGTCGTGATTACGCGGCCTTTGAACGCGATGAGCCACCTCCTTGCCTACCGCACTTATGACGATAATCCTCCCGTTCGCCGATCACCATCTCCGGCCGACTTCTCCAACACCGGACACAACACACGTGCCTCGAGACGCCGCTCCCCATCGCCGCTCCGACGTTCTGTTTCTCCACTTCAACCTGTCTCCCAACTCCATGTCCAGCGACTGGAAAACTAACCAGTGCAGGTTTTTGAGGGATAAATGCATCGCCGCGAAGTGCTCCAAGTCCTCCTGAACGTCCTTCGAACATGTTATTGGTGTCTGTGGAGGGTGTGCCTTTGTTAGCTCTGATTGACACGGGAGCTACTATATCTGTTATGCGTGCGGACCTGTGCTCTCGTCTGCGGAAAGTGAAGACGCCTTGTATTGGATCATCCCTGACAGGGGCTAATGGAGCAATCGTTCGACCATCAGCCCAATGTACAGCACACGTCTTCATTGATGGTATCCGTCATCACATTAAGTTCGCGATTTTATTCCCGTGCGCTTATGAACTAATTTTAGGTTGGGTCTTTCTCTCGTCACCATCCGCTTTAATCTCTTGCCGTCAACGTGTAGTCCATATGACCGAGACAGTTCATTGCAGCGGGAGTGCCGATGAGCCACGACTGCGTTTTCTCACTGCTGCCGATTCTGTACTGCCTCCCGGCCACGAGCAAGTCATAAGTCTCTCCTCTACGGACATCACCAATGGCGACGTGCTCGTCACTCCTTACGGTGGGATTGTCTTCGCTTCCTGCCTGGTGCGTTTCAAAGAAAGCTCTGCGTTAATCATCGCTTTAAACGCGACCACTGAGACAATCCTCCTACCTCAAGGCTCCGCAGTGACCTGTTATGTGGATACCCAACCAGTCTCCCTGCTTCCTCTTGCCGCCTCGTAAGCTCTTCCTCAACAGGACAAATCTGCTTCATCTGCCCTTGCTTCCGTGATAAGTCCTCACCTTACAGCTGCTCAAAGTGAAGCGTTGCTAAAATTGCTCATGAAGCACCGGGCCTCCTTTGATATTGACACGTGTACTTACCTTTATCGGGCGACCACGTTTCGCCGCTTAACAACTGCAATCGCACAGCGAGGGACGCATCCGACGTTTCTGGAAAGTTATCGATGCTTCTACCCGGCTGTCTGTTGTCGCCGAACCTTGTGTTATCTGATTTCATCGCGTAACGCGAATGGTGTAAAACTTTGTGGAAGGCACGCGGGTCTGAACGATTAGTCTGGAACATTCGACGACTTCTCTATTAGCCCCGAGAACGAACACGAGCGGCGCTGCGAGCGCCGCTCGCGTGACGTCAGGGCACGGACTCGCGCCTGCCGTCTGCTACAGTTCGGGCGTTGTCCGGGCGCTTTCTGCGGTGTTTTCGTTTGTTCACCCTCGTTCTCTCTGCTTGTATACTTATGGTGGTCGTCTCAAATATATTTTTACGACGTCTTCCTTTGCGAACATTTATTCAAAGAGCTAATTTCTTAGACAACAATGTAGCTCTCGAAGGCAACGCTACAGTGCCAGCCGAAGCGACGCAGACCAGCCCATTGCGGCTTTTTCATACGCGCATAGACAATAGCAAAAGCATAGCCTATAGGAATCCAGTTATGATACCATACCTGCCGCGCTGCAACAAGTATGTCACAAAGTTGGCTATATATGACTTCTACAGCAGTCACGTTGATTTTATTCCGCTAAAACAGGTTTGCTCACGACGAGTACTCATGGTATAATATCGAATTTTTGCATTTCCTCACAGAAACGCTCGGCAGTAGCACGGGGACTTAACTAATACTGGAGCTTAGATTATACACGCCTCACTTGCTTCTTTACCTGCTTGTCAACATTAGGCGGTTCTTCACGTGTTTATTTTTTTTAAGCGGCGGAAACTTGAAGTAAAGTTAATGAAGGCTTACAGCTATTTACAGAGTACAATTAGGAATGTACCAATATATATTCCCTTTTCCGTGCTACACGTTCAACTCACCTCTTTAGAGAGCGTTTGTTAATGATTAATAATGTATGTTATGTTCCTCTTTTTTTGTCTATGTTACCTAGTGTATATCATTTATTTATTTCAATGCCGCAGTGTGTTTTGCATTGTTATTGTGGAAATATTTTACTTTTAACGCGATAGCGTTAAGGAGCTCGTGTCGCAGAAAAGCCGGTGTCGTCGGCGTCGGGTGTCGGCGTCGGCGGCGTTGACCGTGAGCGATAAATCACGGCAGGCGCTTCATAAATAAAAAGCAACTTCCAAGATTGGCCCGGTGGGAATCGAACCCGGGTCTCCGGAGTCTGAGACAGAGACGCTACCACTCAGCCACGAGTTCGATGCTTCCAAGCGGTGCAAACGCGCCTCTAGTGAATGCGGTGTTGCCTTCGAAACCAGCCGTGGAAAGTTATACTGCGGTGTATATCGGTAATTATGAACATGTAACGTACAGAAGTCACAATTACACGAGTTGCGAAGTGCGTTTCCGCTGCATTTCTTTTGCGCTTTCCGCACACGCAGAGCCATCTTGCGGCAAACACAGAAGACCCCCTCCTCTCAATGTACGGCGCTGCCCCGACAGGAGGCGCGCCGCGCGCGCATTGGGACCGCTGCCAGGCGCGTCGCGGGACTCCCTCTCCCCTGACGACGCTTCGCCGTGCTTCCGGTTTAGATTACTATCTCTCTGCCCGTGCCGATCACGACGTTTGGCTGGCGTAGATCGTTTCCCCTCCGAGACACCGAGTTCTTTGGTTCGTTTCGTTCGCTCAGGCGCACGTTTCGTTGTCGCGCCGAACGCTGCGTTGCTCGACGTTCACCGCGTGATAGGTGGGCGCTAAGTCCGATGCGGGGCGCATCGTAAGTGATTGCTGTGCCGTAGCGCATTGTCTTATACCCCTTGGCGGGTCGACGGGAACGCTGTCGCGTCCCACTCTTGAAGGCGAAGCTTAAGCGTCCTCCAATTTTTCTTTCATATATTGTATAACTGCAATGTTTTATGGCCACTATATAAATGTAATTTATATGGCGTTTGATGTGTTACCCCATGCAGCCATATTGTACCTAAGGGGGTGAGGTTACCTCAGGCCGCGTCTGTGCGGCTTTTTTCCCTCATCCACCTCCATTTACCACTCCTCTGCACATGTGCGTGTGTAAATTAAAATTAATAAATCAAACAAATCAAACTCACTTGAGAAATTTACTGGTGCTTGTTGCTTGAGGAATATACATGACGAAACTGTTTGGCGAACTGACACAGGCTGCTCGGCCCAATTTTTTTTATTGAAGCATGCCTGCTGGACCGCATAGCTGCAGCCAGAAAGACGTCGAAGCGGCAATGACTAGTAGTATGGAACATATTCAAGATATCGAAATTCCCCCGGTGGAGGGTCAGAAATCAAGCGAAAGTATGTGCAAGGCTTGTGGTGCTTTCTTTATGAATGTTTGCGGCTGGATTGGAGCAAACTTAATTTAGTCTTAATTTATGTACCGACGAAGCGAATTGTTATCCGTTTGTATAATTAAATAACGCTGGATCGAGACATCGTGAGACAGAAGGTGCTTGAATTTTCCTTTTGTAGGCAATCTAAGCTGCGGTGTAGTAGCTCGAGAATACTTTAGCCATTCCAGTTGGCGCTGTAAAAAATGCTTTATGGTTTTAATTCGAAGTTGTCGTGAACTGATGGGTTTCGGTGAACTGATGCCTCGCCATACGGACAGTCGATTGTACCGTTACGTGATCAGGGGTGTGCCATATTGTCGATAAAGGCTACTGAGGGCCACTATGAAACATTTCATCACTTTCAATTGAGTGGCTCTCGATCTTAACAACGAAACTTTTCTCTCAGGTGATTGCTACTATGGTGTTTGTGAATTAACTATGTAAATACTCTACATGACGCGCCGTCGTGTTAGCAGCCATGAGCAATTCGTTTTTTCGAGGCCTGTTTCAGAGGGGGATGAAAGTAGCAGCAAACTTTTTCATAAGAAATGCGCACCTAACTATTTTTTTACGCAACAATGAATGGCCATATTTGAATAGAACAACACACCAGAGTAATAGGAATCGTGATGACAGCTTCGCTGGGCAGTGTCTTTCTAACATCGGATAACATGTTGACGCCAATTACCAAATTTTTCTTCCACGTAAAATGCAATGTCTCTCATAGCTAAATACTAAAGGAATGTTAAGTGTTTAGCGAAGCATCATACACAACTTCGCGCGTTGAATTTGCAGATATTCTTTTTTTAGTCAAAATTTACCGATAGACACGGAGCATATATGCATTGCAAGACCTATATAGTAGACCCCTTTAACGCTACTTAGCTTGCGATATCCAAGCCGCAAAGTTTCTCAACTCACACGCTTTTGAAGAGGAAACTGTGGTTAAGGTATGGCAGCTGAAAGAAGCCGACGTAGTCTTCAATACGTACTGCTCGAGCCACCCATACCCCAAGCGTACACGAAGGGAACGAGCGCGCGCGGCAGCCGTGCGAGCCGGAGCGAGCGGCGTCCTGGCCGTGACGTCACTCGCGAGAGGGCGCCACTCTTAATTCTCGGGGCTAATAAAAGCCGACGCGCTTAACCCGCTGATCAGATTTTCGACGATCGCCGAGCGTGTTCGCCGCTATCGTTGTGCTATAAGTGTAGCCTGTTTTGTGGGCACAGGTTCGCCCAATAAAAGTTAGTTTTGTCGTTCACAGTATTGCTACTGTGTTATTCAACGTCACCACCACGTGACATCTGGTGGAGGTGCTTGTGCGTTCATGTACCGAATGCCCCCACAAAGCCGCGATCCAAGCCCGAAGCCCGACGACAAAACCAACGTCGCCCAAGACCAGCGTGCTAGCCGCCGACTGCAAGGACTGCCCCGGAGTACGGACTTCTACCTGAGAAGACCAAAAAGATTATGGACAAGGCAACCCCAATGGCAGCCCCAGCGTCCCCCATCGTGCTGCAGCAGCCCAGGGACCCTCCGACGTTCAGCGGATCAACATTCGAGGACCCGGAAACCTGGCTCGAGACGTATGAGAGGGTCGCTACGTTTAACAGTTGGGACAGCGACGACAAGCTGCGGCATGTCTATTTCGCACTGGAAGACGCCGCCAGGACCTGGTTCGAGAATCGAGAAGCCACTTTAACGACATGGGACCTGTTCCGAAGCAGCTTCTTACAAATGTTTACAAGCGTCGTACGAAAAGAGCGAGCCCATGCACTACTAGAAACCAGAGTGCAGCTGCCAAACGAGACGATCGCGATCTTCACGGAGGAGATGGCCCTGTGATGTTATTGGGGCCGGATCACTCCAGACAAAGGGAGAAGCAGCACGCCAAAGCAAAAACACACATCAGACATGTATTGGCGTACACAGTACGGATAACGGCAATCACGCGTCACAATGTCCCAAAATGCCTCATAGGCGACATGCACTATATGTATCGGTGGATTACGATCGGCCTACAGTTCCGACGGCAGCTTGTGTCGCCGTGTCTTAGACCTCGTTGAACCGATGCCGGCCAGCGGGGACGGACAACAGTGTCGGCCGGCGGGTCGGACAGCCGTGTAGGACGGCCGGGTCGGACAGCTGGGTCGGACGGCCGGGACGGTCGGCCGGGTCGGACGCCCGGGTTTGGACGGCCGGGTCGGACCGCCTCGCGGCGCTCAGGTAGCCGGCCGCAGTCACCGGGTCGCGTCCACAGCTGGCGGGGTAGCCCTGTGGCCGCTCACCCGAACGCTCGAGTGCCCTGGTTCCGGACCGCCAGCCCTCCTGGACCAGTGCCCAGCGGAAGAGCGGGGCGAGGTAGCCTCCCAGCGGGCGACAGTGTTGTTTCAGGTGTGGCGTATTGGCGCGGTCGGCGATAGCTCCTATGGGCCAGACGCCCAGCGAGGAAGCTGCTTTTCGGCGACCGCCGAATCTCGCGCACTGCTCACGCCACGAGCCACGGGCCACACTCTCGCGCCACGCTTTTTGAGGCGCCACTGCCGGCGCTCCCAAATCGGTGTCGATGATGATGATGGTCCTCTTCGCCACCGCACGGCGCACCGTCTTCATATGTTTAGGCTTCGCACTCCCGCGTACCATATATTATGACAGGCCCGTCTTTTCCGGCACGCCGACCTGGAAATGTCAGAGGAGAAAAATGTCCGCTTCCTCATGCGGGGCGTCAAGCAAGAACTTTTCGCAGGACTTATTCGTCACCCGCCGAAGACGTAGCTGAGCTTTCTGCAGAGGCATCAACGATCGAGAAAACTCTGGAGATGCGCACCCGGCAATATAACCGCCAGGGGCTCACGCCACAGTACGCCATCCAAGGACTGGATTCCGGCGACCTTAAGGAGACCATCAGGGCCATTGTGCGCGAAGAACTGCGCAAGGTCCTCACTTCGTCGCAGCCCCAAGTGGCTTCGATCGCCGACATCGTGAAAGAAGAAGTTCAGCGATCGCTCGGAGTTCCCGAGTTACAACCACAATCATCGCAGCCCCAGCCAGAAGCGATGAACTACGCCGCCGTCGCCCGCCGTCAAGGTCCCCCTCCACGACCGCGCCAGGGCCCTGCAACGCCGCAATTCCGCCGACCACCGCCGCCGCCGCCATCACGCCCACCCGTCGCCCAGCGCAGCTACCCGAGAAAGGAAGACATTTGGCGAGCCCCCGACCACCGGCCGCTCTGCTATCATTGCGGAGAAGCCGGCCATGTGTATCGCCGATGCCCATACCGCGACATGGGACTGAGAGGGTTCACCGTCAACGCGCCGCGTCCAAAGCTTGGAGAGCGCCCACGTGACATCGCCGACTACCCCGCCGCTACTCAATGAAGCCCTCGACGACCGTCCCGTTCGCCGTCACCAGACCGCTACCTGTCGCCGCAGCGCCGACCATACACCGGCCCAGCCCGGGGCCGCTCTGCGAGCCCATATCCGGAAAACTAAAAGCAGCAACCGATGGAGGTGCGGTTCCTGTTCGTCGAACTGACGAAGATCCTCCGCCGTCGACGAACACGACGAAGAAACCATCTCGACGACCTAATGACGACACACCGTCGTCCCGAAGAAGTCGCGAAGCCAAGACTACACCGACGAAAGACGACTTGACGACGCAACGTTCCAGCTTCAGTTCAACACGACGCAGCCGTGATCCGACGCCAAGACACAACTGCAACGCCAGACAAAGAACCACCGACCTCGACGTACTTCTAGACGGCCACGCAGTCACTGCCTTAGTCGACACAGGGGCCGATTACTCTGTAATGAGTGGACACATCGCCGCCCAGTTAAAGAAAATTAAGACTGCATGGGAGGGTCCTCAAATTCGGACCGCTGGAGGACACCTGATTACGCCGACAGGGATCTGCACGGCAAGAATTGCCGTTCATGACCGGACTTACCCTGCCACCTTCGTTGTCCTCCAACAGTGTTCACGAGACGTCATTCTCGGCATGGACTTCTTGAATCAACATGACGCGGTCATCGACCTGAAGTCGAGATTGATAACGCTGTCACAAGATCAAGCGATCCCTCCGGAGACCTGGCGTAGTCAACACGCCTTGAGTGTGCTCGAAGATCAAGTGAGCATCCCGCCGCGCTCCAGCATTATTATTTCCGTCGGCACTGAAACACCCGCTTACGTAGAAGGCGTCATCGAGGGCGACCAACATCGATTGCTCGATCGTGAAATTTGCGTCGCAAGAGGAATCGCTCAACTCCACGGAGGGCAAGTGGAAGTTATGCTAACCAACTTCAGCCAAAAGTTCAAGCACATCAATAAGGGCACGACAATCGCATACATCGAGGAAATTGCGGAAACCAGCAATGCCTTTGTCCTCTCGGATTCAGCCGCATCTACCCCGATGAGAATTGTCCCCGAACCAGACTTCGACGTGAATCCAAGTCTTCCTATGAGTAAGCAGCAACACATCAGAAGTCTTCTCCGACGATACAAAGACTGCTTTTCGACGTCATCGAGGATTTGACAAACACCAGTTGCAAAGCATCGCATAATAACCGAAGAGAGCGCTCGACCACTCCGCCAGAGCCCTTACCGAGTTTCGACTCGAGAACGTGAAGCTATTAGGCAACAAGTCGACGAAATGCTGCACGACGACATCATCCAGCCGTCGAAAAGCCCATGGGCCTCTCCTGTAGTCCTGGTAAAGAAAAAGGACGGAACCCTACGCTTCTGCGTCGATTATCGTCGACTGAACAAGATCACGAAGAAGGATGTGTACCCCCTTCCGCGGGTAGACGACGCATTGGATCGGCTCTGCAACGCTAAATACTTCTCGTCGATGGACCTCAAGTCTGGCTACTGGCAAATAGAAGTCGACGAGAGACATCGTGAAAAGACTGCCTTCATCACGCCAGACGGCCTCTACGAGTTCAAGGTCATGCCATTCGGACTGTGCTCGGCGCCTGCAACGTTTCAGCGCGTCATGGATACGGTGTTAGCCGGACTGAAGTGGCAGACGTGCCTTGTTTACCTGGATGACGTCGTTGTCTTCGCCGGAAATTTCGACGATCACCTTAGGCGGCTTGCGACAGTGTTAGAAGTCAAGTATTCAGGGCTCACTCTAAAGCGAGAAAAGTGCCGTTTCGCTTACGATGAGCTTTTGTTCCTAGGCCACGTGATCAGCAAATCAGGAGTACGCCCCGACCCACAGAAGACAGCTGCCATCGCAAAGTTCCCGCAGCCAACCGAAAAGAAGGCAGTGCGCAGATTCCTTGGCATGTGTGCCTCCCACAGGCGATTTGTCAAGGACTTTTCACGTATCGCTGAGCCGCTGACACAGCTAACTAAATCTGACGTCGAGTTCAAGTGGGAAACGCCGCAGGCCGACGCATTTCAAGAACTCAAACGACGCATGCAGTCGCCGCCCGTACTTGCGCACTTCGACGAGCACGCCGATACCGAAATCCACACTGACGCCAGTAGCCTAGGCCTCGGTGCCGTGCTAGTCCAGACAAAAGATGGTCATGAACACGTGATAGCTTACGCTAGCCGGTCGTTGTCAAAAGCGAAAGGCAATTATTCTACAACCGAAAAGGAATGCCTCGCCATCGTTTGGGTTACAGCGAAATTTCGCCCGTACCTATATGGCAGGCCATTCAAAGTCGTCAGCGACCATCACGCTTTGTGTTGGCTAGCGAATATAAAGGATCCTTCAGGACGGCTGGCGCGGTGGAGCCTAAGACTGCAAGAATATGATATCACTGTAACCTATAAGTCCGGACGAAAACACTCTGATGCCGATTGCCTATCACGCGCCCCCATTGACTCGCCGCCGCAAGATGACGAGGATGACGACTCCTTCCTCGGCATTTTAAGCGCAGAAGACTTCGCTCAACAGCAGCGAGCAGACCCGGAGTTGAAAACCCTCATCGAGTATTTGGAAGGGCACACCGACGTTGTCCCTAGGGCATTTAGGCGAGGGTTATCTTCGTTCTCGCTTCAAAACAACCTACTCGTAAAGAAGAACTTTCACCAGTGCGCGCCAACTACCTTCTTGTTGTCCCGTCAGGACTGCGTCCAGAAGTATTGCACGCCCTACACGACGATCCAACCGCTGGGCACCTTGGATTCTCTCGGACGCTGACGAGGATACAGGAAAGGTATTATTGGCCGCGTCTGACCGCCGACGTCGCCCGTTACGTCAAGACATGCCGGGACTGTCAACGACTCAAAACACCACCGACAAGGCCAGCAGGATTACTACAGCCGATCGAACCTCCTCGCCGACCATTCCAGCAGATTGGGATGGATTTGTTGGGGCTGTTTCCGATATCAACATCCGGTAATAAGTGGATCGTCGTGGCGACGGACTATCTCACCCGTTTTGCTGAAACTAAAGCTCTACCAAAAAATAGCGCAGCCGAAGTGGCGAAATGTTTCGCCGAGAACATCCTGCTGCGACATGGTTCCCCAGAAGTCCTCATCACCGACAGAGGAACGGCTTTTACAGCAGAGCTCACAGAAGCCATTCTGCAGTACAGCCAGACAAGCCACAGGAGGACAACTGCCTACCATCCTCAGACGAATGGTCTCACGGAGCGCCTGAACAAGACGCTTGCCGACATGCTAGCAATGTACGTCGACGTCGAACACAAGACCTGGGACGCGGTCCTGCCGTACGTAACCTTTGCGTACAACACGGCGGTGCAAGAAACAACACACATTACGCCATTTAAGCTGGTTTACGGCAGGAACCCGACGACGACGTTTGACGCCATGCTGCCGCACGTAACTGACGAAGAGAATGTTGACGTTGCTAGCTATCTCCAGAGCGCCGAAGAAGCCCGACAGCTCGCCCGCCTGGGGATCAAGAGCCAGCAGAGGACCGACAGCCGACACTACAACCTCCGACGACGCTTCGTCGAGTACCAGCCTGGCGACCGTGTTTGGGTCTGGACCCCGATGCGCCGACAAGGACTCAGTGAGAAACTACTCCGACGCTATTTCGGACCCTACAAGGTCATCCGATGTATTGGCGCTCTGGACTATGAGGTCGTGCCAGACGGCATTTCGCATTCACAGCGGCGCCGCGCACGATCTGAAGTGGTCCACGTGGTGCGCCTTAAAACCTTTTACGGACGCTGACAAACTTCGCCATTTTAGAGCGCAGCTCTTTGGCGTCCGTTCCTGGGTTTCGCGTCGTCGTCGTCGTTGTCGTCGGCGTTGTCGGCGTTGTCGTCGGCCTCGTAACCAGCTCGCCGACGAATCTGCTGCTCCGCCGCCGCGCATGCGCGCTGTCGGCTCTCCGGGCGAGGGAGGATGATGGAAGGGAGGAGGAGAGACTGTGCAGGAGGGCTGGCTACACAAATGGCTCTTTGGCGTCCGTTCCTGGGTTTCGCGTCGTCGTCGGCGTCGTCGTCGGCGTTGTCGTCGGCCTCGTAACCAGCTCGCCGACGAATCTGCTCCGCCGCCGCGCATGCGCGCTGTCGGCTCTCCGGGCGAGGGAGGATGATGGAAGGGAGGAGGAGAGACTGTGGAGGAGGGCTGGCTACACAAATGGCTCTTTGGCGTCCGTTCCTGGGTTTCGCGTCGTCGTCGGCGTTATCGTCGGCCTCTTAACCAGCTCCGCCCCCCTTTCATCCCCCCAGCGCTAGCAGCGACCGACTGATACCGCTTTCATGAGTCGGCTACCGCACTCACGAAAGACGTCGCGCACTTCCTGCAACTCGCATTAACCGTCCATCGATCCACACCGATGTTAGTAGTGGGGGACTTTAATGTTGACACAAAGACAAACAGCAATTTCCTAACACTTATGCGGGAGAACATCCCGTTCCTCTCGCTCGTAACGCGTCCCACGGCTGTGACAACCTCGCGAGGCACTTGTATAGATCTCGTCTTTGAGAATCAAGCATTGGTGTACCAAGTCAAACATATATCAGTCTATTTCTCCGACCACAAAGCTTCCTTCATGACTGTCAAGAACTGTTAGTGGAGTCTTTGTTAAAGGAATACGTGTGAAAAATAAAAAAAAATTCTGTGATAGCGCATACATGTGTTCCTCGATTTCTTTGCCTCAATCTATCGAAAAGGTGAAACAGCTTATTTGCTGCGCTCAAATTTCGCATTAGGAAGTAACGTAATCGTCGGTAATTTTTTTTGTTCTTTTCTTTGCTACGAGTGCTTTTGTTTATTACCTTCGTTTGTTTGCAGCATCGGGTCGATGCTTTTTAAGAGGGGGGTATTGACACGTGTACTTATCTTTATCGGGCGACCACGTTTCGCCGCTTAACAACTGTAATCGCACAGCGAGGCACGCATCCGACGTTTCTGGAAAGTTATCGATGCTTCTACCCGGCTGTCTGTTGTCGCCGAACCTTGTGTTATCTGATTTCATCGCGTAACGCGAATGCTGTAGAACTTTGTGGAAGGCACGCGGGTCCGAACGATTAGTGTGGAACATTCGACGACTGCTCTATAAAAGCCGACGCGCTTGACCCGCTGATCAGATTTTCGACGATCGCCGAGCGTGTTCGCTGCTATCGTTGTGCTATAAGTGTAGCCTGTTTTGTGGGCACAGGTTCGCCCAATAAAAGTTAGTTTTGTTGTTCACAGTATTGCTACTGTGTTATTCAACGTCACCACCACGTGACAATATGGATAATGCGTCACTCGGACAGACTTCCGTTGCCTTCCATCGTATCAACGCAGATGGCCAGACTATTGTACGCCGTCGTCCCTACCGAGTCTCTTTAGCCGAACGCGAAATCATCGAGGAGAACGTCGCCGATATGCTGAAAAGAAACGCCATACGTCCCTCCGCCAGACTCTTGGTCATAACCCGTCGTTTTAGTGCATGAGAAGGATGAATTGGTACAATTTTGTGTTGACTACCATGCGCTAAACAAGATCACCCGTAAGGATGTATATCCGATGCCCCGTATCGATGACGCCCTTGATTCGTTGCAAGGCGCGCAATACTTTTGCAGCCTTGATCTTCGCTCCGGATATTGGCAAATTCCAATGCACGAAGCGGGCAAAGAAAAGACCGCCTTTTCTACTCTATGCAATTTTCCCGCCACATTTGAAAGAATGATCGACACTGTTCTTCGCAGTCTCAAGTGGAAAACTTCTCTTTGTTACCTCGACGACATCATCGTGTTTTCTTCGACTTTCACTGACCATCTGCAACGCTTAGACGAAGTGCTCACACATGCCTCTCTAATGCCGGACTTCAGTTAAACACGAGGAAGTGCGGTTTCGCTAGCACAACTATTAAAGTCCTGGGTCATCTCGTTAGCAAAGACGGCATCCAGCCCGATCCGGATAAAATTTCCGCGGCGCTCAGCTTTCCACGCCCACTTCGTGCAAAAGAACTGCGCAGCTTCATTGGACTCGCCTCATACTTTCGACGTTTTATCCGAAACCTTGCCAGCATTGCCTCACCCCTCCACAAGCTCCTTGCTAGTTCCAGTTCCTTCGATTGGAACGATCAGTGTGAAGCCGTGTTCCAAGAACTCAAGCGCGCACAAACATCCCCACCTGTTCTTTGTCATTTTGATGATAAGGCGCCCACACTACTCCGTACTGACGCCAGCGGTCAAGGAATTGTTGCCGTACTGCTGCAGCGTGACCACGAATTTTCCGAAAAGGTTGCATACGCAAGCCGCACTATCACTTCCGCGGAAAAGAAGTACTCGATAACCGAACAAGAGTGTTTGGCTGTTGTCTGGTCCATTCAGAAATTTCGTTCATATCTCCACGGTCGAGATTTCATGGTTGTGACCGACCACCAAGCCCTATGTTGGTTGTCGACGATCAAAAACTTGTCTGGGCGCCTTGGCCGCTGGATACTCCGATTACAAGCATATGATTTCGATGTCATATATAAGTCCGGAAGGAAGCACCAAGATGCCGATGCTCTTTCACGATGCCCATTACCACCATCATCGGACCACATCACACCACCTTGTCAAATTGGCCGCACGGAGGACGCTTCGTCTATTAAATCGATTTCTTCCTTGACTCCATCAAACCGCCCTTCAGTCCTTTCTTCTCACCAGCGCGCCGATTCCTACTGCAATGGTATCATCAATCACCTTAGCGGTGTTTCATCTCCACTCAATGCCAGGCTACGGAAACAGCTCAAACTGTTCAAGTTTGAAGACAACGTGCTCTACCGGTACATTTTTCACCCAGAAGGCCATCGATGGGTTCCCGTTCTACCGCGCTCTCTGCAGTTCTGCAGGCCTCACACGATGACCCTACGTCAGGCTACTTGGGTTACCACAAAACACACGAGCGCATACGCAGCCGATTCTATTGGCCAGGCCTTTCCACGAGCATAGCTAGATATGTTGCCTCGTGCACGCTTTGCCAACACCGTAAGCGACCTACTACTGCTTCGGTCGGGACGCTACAACCACTTCCTTGTCCAGCAGAACCCTTCTCTGTCGTTGGCATTGACCTTTTCGGGCCACTGCCACCTACTGCAGACGGCAACAGATGGATCGTCACTGCTGTTGACCATTTGATCCGGTACGCTCAAACAGCCTCAATACGCTCAGAAGCTGCCTCAGAAGTAGCAGCCTTCTTCTTGCAGGCTGTCTACTTACGTCACGGGGCGCCTCATGTTCTTTTGAGTGGCGACGGAAGCAAGGCATTTCTTTCAAGCACCCTTAATCAAGTTCTGCAAGCGTCCAACACCGTGCACAAGACAACGTCTAGCTACTACCCTCAAACCAATGGCTTAACAGAGCGATTTCATCGCACGCTGTGCGACATGCTGTCCACTTATATTCAACCTGATCATCGTAACTGGGATGCGATTCTCCCACTTGTAACATTTGCGTACAACACGTCTGTTCAACGGACCACCGGATACTCTCCGTTTTTCTTTGTATACGGCCGCCGTCCAACCTTATCACTCGACGTTTTTTTTTTTTTCTTCTCTAGCCCCGTCAACGCTTCACCATTCATTTGCGACCAGTTTGTGTCTCGTCTTGCCCAATGTCGTCGTCGCGCACGTATGAACACTGCAGCCAGCCAAGACGATCGCAAGCGTCGGTACGATGCCTCTCACCGCGTCGTTTTCTACCGCCCTGGTGACGATGTGCTCCTATGGACACCTGAACGAACACCCGGTTTATGTGAGAAGCTTGAGTCTCGATATATTGGCCCCTACAAAGTCATAGAGAAGACCTCGCTGGTGAATTATCGCGTTACACCTGCTGATGCCCCAACGGACCGACGCTGCCGCGGAACAGAGATCGTGCACGTTTATCGGCTGAAGCCATTTCATCTCCGTTCCACTGTCTAATGTTTGGCCAGGCTGGCCGCTTCCGTCCACGGGGGAAATTAGTGTAAGCATTTATGCGGACTTCATCTGCATCTGTACAAAGTCATCATCAATCATCGGCTCGTGTTCGTTTTTACATCGGCGCCATGTTTCCTTCTTGGAATAAAGCGTCGTCTCAACCGTGGTTGAGACGACGCTTTATATATATATATATATATATATATATATATATATATATATATATATATATATATATATATATATATATATATATATATATATATATATATATATATCGAGAGAGAGAGAGATAAAGATGAGGATTGGTCAGTGTAGGGTGATGATAAGATCAATTCTTCATCTGTATATTATCATCATCATGTGTGTGCCCCTTCTTCATCGTGCATGTAGGAGCATCATCATAGTTGACTGTGTCGAGGGTCCTTCGCCGCATCTCTAGGGCTCAATAAACGTCGCAAGTGGTGAAGGTGTTTCTTGGTCAGCCGTCCTGTGCATGCCTGACCTACATCCTGGAGCTTCGTTCCGGTTAGGGCTTGTGCCCACTGTTCGCCAGCATGCCGCAGGACAAGGAGCCTGGCACTTCTACCCTAACACCGCAAGCCGCACCTTATTGATCATCAGTAGCCACCAGCATGTGCCCCACCCGTTCGCTTCGCAGTGAAGATCTTCGGGTTGAACACGTTGAGGGATGGTCGCACGATTACGAGCGCGTAAGCTCTGCTAAGCGATTGTATGATCTCTTCAAGCTCCGGCATGTGTCGTTTTATCTGCTGGGTGTGGCGAAGACTTGGTTTTTCAACAATGAGATTGATTTCTCCGATTGAACAACCTTCAAACAGCAGCTTCGGCAAGTATTTGGAACGCCGGTGGTTCGCTCCGCCCTTGCGAAGAAAACTCTAGATGGTCGCAAACAACACTCCGGTGAGTTTACACATCGTACATGGAGGATGTGCTTGCACTCTGGCGCCGTGTCAGAGATGATATGGCATAGTCGGACAGGGTGCGTCATATTCTTCAAGGTATTGGGACTGTGGCCTTCAACGCGTTCGCCGTGAGGCACCCGACTACTGTTGCTGATATCGGCTTGACGTGCCAGCGCCTCGACGAGCTCGAGTCCGTACGCTTGCAGCCGGACTGCGAACCCTGACCTGCACGTAATCATTCGGGCGATCATCTGCGAGGAACTTCATTCACCCAGCTTTTCATCTGCGTTCGACCTTCCTCCTCAGCCTTCTGGCGCAGCTTTGCGCGACGTCATCAAACGCTCGCGTCCATGACTTGCTCTGTACATGCGGATCCTCCTGCTTCTCGCCTCCAACCGGCGTCCGTTCAATGCTGCCTCTGCCCACATACGCCCAGGTACGTGGGTAGAGGCACTTGAGCTTCCGTCGCCCCATCTTACCGCACTATCTTCCAACACAACGAGAGCCCCCTACTAGCCGCCTTGACGATCATCTCGTCCGCTCTTACTGTGGTTGTCGCGGCCTTATATCGTGTTTTTGCAGCAAGCGCCAACAATATCAGCGTCGCCGGTACGACACGTGTGCACGCGATGCGGATTCTGGTGGGGTCCCTTCTCAAAGCCAGCGTTACGCGTCCCCTCGGCATCATTCCACATCTCCGCCCGCAACGATCGAGACACTGTTAGGTTACCACAGCAACAGACGCCGCTCACCTTCGCCCTTCCGCGGCTGCTCGTCACCGCTCCGGCATACCTTGTTCACCTCTGACCGCCGCCCAGAAAACTAAGTAATGCAGTTTTCGGAGGGAAAACTGCATTTACCGACAGGGCTACGATTCCTCCAACGCGCCCTTGTAATATTGCTACGGAACAGTATTTGCAGTGACGAAGAGGCGAGCAGTACGAAGACGATGACGACGATTGGATGCTAGCGCGGGCTGTTGCCTCTTGGCCAAGTGGGGCGTATTCCCCTGTATAGTTGTATATAGCTTTTCGCCTGCGTCTTCCTACGTAACATATCTGGTGGAGGTGGACGTTCCCTGTACGTCGTCACGGAGCTTCGCAGTGGACGGTACGTCGAGCTTTCCATCATGGCTCCCGGCGATGGAAACTCGACTCAGCCGCCTCCGACACCTGCGGCCACTTCGACGACCTACATCATTCTCCCCGTAATCATGGCGTATTCTCCGGCATAGATGGGGAAGAAGTCGAGGACTAGATCAGCCTGTATGAACACGTCAGCCGCAATAACCAATGGGACCCTACTATCATGCTCGCCAACGTAGTCTTTTACCTCGGTGGCCCACCTAGAGTTTGGTTTCGGACGCATGAAGATGAGCTCACCAGTTGGGATTCGCTTAAGGAAAAGCTCAGAGTCTTGTTCGGCAACCCATACGGTCACCAACTTGCCGCACAGAAGGGGTTATCCAGCCGTGTGCAGACGTCAACGGAGCTCTACGTCACGTACATTCAGGACGTCTTGGCTCTGTGCCGCAAACTTGGTGCAGATATGACTGATTCTGACAAGGTTTCCCACATCCTCCAAGGCATTGCCGATGACGCCTTAAACTGCCTCGTTTTCAACAACGTGGCGACGGTGGATGCAGTTATAGAAGAGCGCCACCGCCTGGAACTCGCTAAAAGCCGACTTATCAATCAGCAGTTTGCCCGTGTGCCCAATACCCCAGCGACATCTTCCTGTGCCGACGATCCTCGTACCAACAACACTGGCGATGTTACCAGGATCGTCCGGCGTGAGCTCGAGGCCACCTATCCGGCTGCCTTCGACTCCAGCCCCACCAACGCACCTTCAATCACGGCGTCCCTTATCCAGGCAGTTGTCCGCCACGAGTTCGAGAGCATGGATCTTCACACCATCTGCTCGGCCCACCACCCTGATACCCACCCTGCTTCTTCGATTCCGCCCCGTCCCGCATCTTCTTACCCACAACGTTTCCGCAACCCATCTGAATGGCGCGCTGCTGACGACAAGCCGATTTGGTTTCACTGCCATCGAATCGGGCACATTTCTCGGCACTGTCCAAGTCGCTGGAGTTCCCCGACGTGGTCTATTTATACTGCCTACTCTCGTCCCCCAGGTGGCCCTTCTCGTCCCTATGCGTGGCGATAATGCCGCCACTGATTCTCCTGCGCCCAACCGCCCCTATTCTCATTCGCCTTCGCCCCAACGACGACTATCTCGCTCTCCCCAGCCCCGTCGCTCCTATTCGCCGACTCCCTTCGGACGCCGCTTCCAGCCGGAAAACTAGAGGATGCAGCGCTTCGAGGTGACGCTGCATTGTTCCCTACACCACCAAATCCTCTACTGACGTTGCTTACTCATCTGAACCTTCTTGTCGGGCAAGTCGACGGTGTTTCTGCATCTGCTCTTATAGCCACTGGGGCGCATCTGTCGGTAATGAGCGCTGGTCTTCGTAACCGCTTGAAGAAAATAATCACGCCCGCCACGACGCCTGTTGTCCGTGTCGGCCATGGTGGAACAGCCCCCGTAATTGGTATGTGTGCCGCCCGTGTCTCCTTCGCTGATCGCTCCACTATCGTGCAATTCAGTCATCGCCCACTGTCCCCACGACATCATCCTCGGCTTAGACTTCCTCTCCGCACATTCTGCTCTCAACGATTGTTCCGCCAGTACTCCCCGCCTTGACCTGCCAGTTCTTGATCCCGCTGAACCACACCCCAGTCGCCTCAGTTCCGTCGACTTCGTTCGCTTGCCACCTACGGAACTGACTTACGTTGACGTCGTGTCATCCCCACCTGTGCCCGACGGTCACTACATCGCGGCTCCGATGCAACACGTCCTACTTACACACGGGGTCGCAGTACCTCATACAGTTTTATCTATTACGGCGAATTTCGTCTGCCTGCCAGTGGTGAATTTCGGCTTGACGACACAAGTGCTGTCACGCGGGATGTCTCTGGCCCAGCTTTGCTCATTCGAGGATCACTCTGTAGCATCTATTGCAGTCGACGACGATTCCACCGATCCTCATCTACCATCGCAGTCGGCAACTTGTACCATCGCCGACTTACAGAATATGATTTCGCCTCACATGCCGTCCGAGCACGCTTATAAGCTTTACCGCGTGCTGTTTTCCTACCACGATATTTTTTACTTTAACGATCGTCCTTTGGCCCAAACTACAGCTGTTAAGCATCGCATCAATACCGGCGATGCCCCTGCTGTCCATTGCCGCCCGTATCAAGTGTCACCGGCTGAGCGTCGAGTTATTCACGCAGAAGTTCGCAAAATGCTTGCCAAGAACATTATTCAACCATCATGTAGTCCATGGGCGTCACCTGTTGTACTGGTAAGAAAGAAGGACGGCTCATGGCGCTTTTGCGTGGATTATCAGCACCTTAACAGGGTTACCAAAAAGGACGTGTATCCCCTACCTCGGATTGATGACGCCCTTGACTTCCTCCATGGTGCTCGCTACTTCTCCTTTATTGACCTTCGCTCCGGCTAGTGGCAGATTGCCGTGGATGATCTCGACTGCGAGAAGACTGCTTTTGTAACACCCGACGGTCTTTATCAATTCAAAGTGATGCCGTTTGGTCTATGTAACGCTCCTGCCACTTTTGAACGCATGACGGGCACCCTTCTTCACGGTTTCAAATGGTCCACGTGCCTGTGCTACTTGGACGACGTTATAATATTCTCCCCAACGTTCGCTACCCACCTCGAGCGCCTCTCAGCACTCCTGGACGTTTTTCGTCGAGCTCGTCTGCAACTCAAGACATCGAAGTGCCAATTCGACCGTCGCCAGATTATCGTCCTTGGACACCTCGTTGAAGCGAACGGAGTGCAACCGGACCCAGGCAAGATCCATGCTATTACGCAATTCCCTGTTCTAAAGTGTGTCAAGGATGTGCGCAGCTTCATCGGCCTTTGCTCGTACTTCCGCCCTTTCGTGAAAAACTTCGCGGCCATAGCACGACCACTAACCGAGCTTTTGAAGAAAGACGCCCTTTCCAGTGGGGCGATAACTAGGCCTCTGCATTCTCACTTCTAATCGACTTTCTCACAACTCCTCCCGTTCTGGCCCATTTCGATCCTTCTGCGCCTACCGAAGTCCGTACTGATGCCAGCGGTCACGGAATTGGCGCAGTACTGGCACAACGCCAGCGCGGCAACGACCGTGTTATCGCTTACGTCAGCAGGCTACTCTCACCCTCGGAGCGCAACTATTTCATCCCTGAGAGTGAGTGTCTGGCCCTAGTTTGGGCGGTTGCGATGTTCCGCCCATAATTATATGGCCAACCCTTTTCCGTTGTCACAGACCACCACGCGCTTTGCTGGTCATGCTCACTGAAAGATCCTACAGGAAGACTTGGTCGCTGGGCCTTACGCCTCCAAGAATATTCGTATGCTCTCACCTACAAATCTGGTCGACTACACAAGGACGCTGATTGTCTTTCTCGCTACCCGGTAGATGAGCCTGACGACGCCAGCAGTAGTACCGCCAATGTCATTTTCTGTGTCTGCCGTCGCTAACATCGCCGATGAGCAGTACCGAGACCTATCGCTGCGAACACTCATCGAACGTCTGCGCTCTACACGTACCGACGCATCCGTTCGCCGATATGTCGGTCCTCCAGGGCGGGATTCTGTACTGAAGGAACTTCCTCCCTGACGGATCTGATCTTCTTCTTGTCATGCCAAAACATCTGTGACAGACTGCTCTTTGAGATGCATGACGCACCCACTGCAGGACATCTTGGGGTAACCCGCACGTACGACCGCATCCGCCGCCGCTTCTATTGGCCTGGTCTCGCTCGCTCCGTCCTACGCTATGTTGCTGCCTTTGATCCCTGCCAGCGACGGAAAACACCTCAGGTGCTACATGCCGGTCATCTCCAGCCGATCACCGTCCCTGTGGAACCGTTCTTTCGCGTTGGATTGGACCTCCTCGGTCCCTTTCCCACGTCATCCTCTGGGAACAAATGGGTAGCCGTCGCAACTGATTACGCCACCCGATACGCTATCACGCGGGCTCTCCCTACCAGTTGCGCCACTGACGTCGCGGACTTTCTTTTGCGTGACATTATCTTACTTCATGGGGCCCCACGACAGCTGCTTACTGACCGTGGTCGTAACTTCCTCTCGATAGTTTTCGCCGACATTGTGCGTACCTGCTCCACTCAACACAAGCTGACTACCTCATATCATCCTGAAACGAATGGTCTGACAGAGCGGTCAAACCGTACTCTTACCGATAATGATGACCAAGTACGTTTCCAAGGGCCACCACGACTGGGACATTGCCCTTCCTTACGTCACATTTGCGTATAATTCTTCCCCGCACGACACCACCGGAGTTTCTCCATTTTACCTACTGTACGGCCGCGAACCGACCTTGCCCCTTGACATGGCACTTCCTCCTGCTGCGATCTCAACAAGCGGGTATGCGCGCGACCCCATCACCCTCGCCGACCATGCACGCCAGCTTGCCCATGCCTGACTGACGGCCTCGCAAACCACTCAGCAGCGTCACCGTCACGTAGTGTTCGCGTGGTGCGCTCGTGCTCCTGTGGTCGCCCTCTCGTCACGTCGGACTTTCACAGAAGCTCCATTCGCGATACACAGGGCCCTACCGCATGCAGCGCCAGGTGACGCCTGTGACGTACGAAATTGCTCCTGTGAGTTCAACCTCGTCGTCTACTCTGGCATCTAGTGATGTCGTGCACGTCAGTAGGCTCAAGGCCTGCTGCACTGCTTCCGAGTCCGGTGTTTAGTCGCTCCAGGGCGGCGCTTTTGCCGCCGGGGGTAGTTCTACGGAACAGTATTTGCAATGACGAAGAGGCGAGCAGTGTGAAGATGAATACGACGATTGGAGGTTAGCGCGGGATGTTGCCTCTTGGCCAAGTGCGGCGTATTCCCGTGTAAATATACTTGTATATAGCTTTTCACCTGCGTCTTCCTACGTAACAATATGATATCTGTGTTCGTTGAATGTGTGCAAGTTGAAGCTTTGGTGGACACCGGTGCGAAATTATCTGTCATGCATGCTGATTTGTGTAGGCGTCTCAGGAAAGCTACAACGCCTTACGATAGACCGCCGCTGGTTGCAGCTCAAGGGGCACTATCCGGCCTTCCGCGTTTTGTACTGTGCATGTAATGATCTACAGCGTTATACAGTTTGCTGTGCTGTCGCCAAGGATGAGATTTCCTTGCTTCTGATTTTGCTACTATATGTTCTGGACAACGTGTGCATATGATCGGCACCGGTTATTCTTTTGGCGACGAAAAATGCAAGCCACTTCGTCTGCCGCTGCAGAAGATGCCGAGCAATCTCCAGGCTCCAGGCAAATTCTGACCATCACATCTGACGTCATCGACCATGGCGATGCGTTAATGGTATCTTCTGTGCATTGTTTCACAAAGGGGATAGCCATTGTATCTGGCCTAGTTAGATTTGACAATGGGTCTGCGCTTTTCGCCACAAGGAACACAACGCGTGAGAAAATTCGTCTTTCTAAAGGCGCCACTTTGGCTTGCGTTGTTGGTTTCGAGCCTCTCTCTGTCGTTCCCCTTTGGGCTGCTTCCTCTGAAATCTCGTCTACTGGACATTCTCTCTCTACCTCCGCTCTTGCAGCCGTAATCGACATCGACAGCTGACACAATTGAAGCTGATTCCGTGCTGTACCACCGTATCCATCATCCTGACGTACTACCTCGTTGCCTTTGTGCTTGTGTCCTTCAGGCCTTTCATGATGATTTGATTTCGGGCCACCTTGGCATCCAGAAAACTTACGACCGCATAAGAAGTCGTTTCTACTCGCTTGACCTGTCTATCAGTGTGGCGAGATTCGTCGCTTCCTGTGGCGTTTGCCAGCGTCGAAAGCGGCCAACGTCCGGTGCTGCCGGGCAGCTACTAACCGTCTCGTGTCCTACGGAACCGTTCGACGTTGTTTGCATTGATCTATACGGGCACTTCCCATGACTTCCGCCGGTAGTCGATGGAAAGTTACAGCCGTCAACCCCTTACGCGCTATGCCGAAACAGCTTGTGTCAGTTCTACATCTGCTTCCGAGGTTGCTGCCTTCATCCTTCAAGCGATAATCCTACGACACGGCGCCCATCATGTCCTTCTGAGCGACCGGGGAAAGACATTTCTATCAGAAATGTTAGGCGAAGGGTTCCCCCCCCCCCCCCAGTGCCTCTGGCACAACTCACAAGACTACTTCAAGTTACCATCCTCAGACCAACGACCTGACTGAGCGATTTCATTGTACGCTCTCTGGCATGATAGCCACCTATATTCAGCCACATCAAATTGGGACGCAATTTTCCCAATCACCACATTCGCATATAACGCCGCCGTTCAACGCACAACCACACGTTGAACGTTACTCGCCGAGAAGACAAGTCCACTTGTCGAAACTTTGGCTGCTGCTTTCACCTTGTTCTCATTTTGTTCATCCTCTTGAATTTCCATCTCCCGCCTTCCCCGTGTTTTCGCCATTCTGTATGTTACTCACTCGCCATTGTGGCTTATGACCGTTCGCCCAGGTCATGCTTTTGCTCCGCGTCTATGGGGAAGTGGTGACTGCCGATAACAGGTTTTAATGCAGCGATTCTAAGTAATGCTTTAACACCACTGATAATTAATTATTTCCATGTCACTGTGCAGGCCTCACGTGTACCAACAATATCTGAAGAGCGCTGCAGCCTTGAAACTTGTACGAAGCACGGATGAGCTGAAAAAGGTTAGTACCTCTACACAGACATGCGAAATGCATGCTCCGCCAGAAAGCTTACTGTGAGATATTTTGATGTAACCATGAACAGTTTGAGCGCAGGAATGCTTGTGATTTATGTGACTTCTGAAATCAAGAATAAACAAGCGGCCAGAGCTTGCGCAGCAATTTACTAAAATAAGACGTATATCCCTTATACAGAAAATATTTAGAATTTGGCTTAATCGCTTTAACTGAAATTCCCTCGGTGCATTTTAACTTCACGCTAGAGTTAGGTGAGTCCTGAAATGTTAAGTCGAGCCAATATGAATAAATGGTTTAAACAATGCGAGTTGCATATTTTATGTGCGAAATTCAGAATTTAGAACAAGCCAACCGCGACAAGTTTTGGAGAACTTTACAAACACGCGGCATCACTCACAAAGCTGGTCATTCTGGCGCGGACACGCGAGCTTTTACGTAAAGCGGTCATTTTCCGGCTAACATCTTGGAATATTCTGTAGTTGGTTCATCGTGGGCGAAGGCTTTCAACAGAAACAAGAACAGGATATAAACAACTACACATTAGCTTCCATGCTGATAGTCGAGGTAATATGTGCGATTCAAGTGCACCTTTATGGTTGCCAGCGACAGCTATCAAGCTAACACGTGCATCATCACAAGGACAAACGGAAGGCAGATTGAGTTGGTAAAGAATACCAACTCAATCTCTAGTACCCGAAATAAGCAGCACCAGAGCATGCGGTACGCGTTCATGGCACGACAACGGCAAAGGGACTTTTCGTGCACAGCAACAGAATCCATAATGGTTTGGCTTCATTCCTCCGCCTTTCACCCTCAACCGTGTGTCACGTGTATGGCTGTCGAAAATTGACGGTGCTAAATTCCAAAAGAAAGTATCGTATATTCGCAGAGACTGTGGGTGTGTAAAGACCCTAGCTCTTGCCCTAGCCCCAGGACTGCGTCTTTTTTGTTCTATTACCCGCGCCTTGCTCTTCTTCTTTCTCTTATCTTCTCCCTGTCGCCGCCTGTCGGCAATGATCTTCAACATGTTCCCAAGGAGCCAAGGTGATCACTCGGTATCTGGTTTTTGGTAGTTCGCTTCAGGAACGCACACCTTCCGAACGGGTCTTTTGATCGTCTGTGTAGAAGCTAGCAGAAATGCACAAACGCGCGCAATGCCGACAATGCCACTGACAGAACTCTGCCCAGCTTCCACAGCAGCGCATTTGCGCTGTCGTCGTGCACAAGCACCACGTCACCTTCGCGTAACCAAGGTAGTTGACAAAGAGCAAGTACGGCCACTTCAATCGGATTCGTAGCTGCGGTGTCAGACGCTCACAACAGACCGCATAGGGTGAACGGGACGCTCACAACAGTTCTACATAGAGCGAACGGGACGGTGTATCAATCAGAGGCCGATGGAACATAAAAGGTTAACCGGTGGATCGCCTTCTAATCTTTCCCTACATTGTCAAGATTGTAACTGCACGCCAGAGTTAGATGAATGCGCGATATTGTACAGGCATAAGAATGAAGATACGCGTCTTATGGTAGAGGCATGGCATATATATAATGGTGGAAGTGCGTGCGTGAGTCAGCCTTCGATTACTTTACATAAGGAAGAGACTAAGGCCCGTATTCACAAACCAACCTTATCTTAACGCTATAAGGCGCCCTTTTATAAGGATGAGGAAAGTATAAGGTTGAGAAAAGGCCAAGGTATGATTCAGAAGCGTCCCTTATTGCGTGAAAAGGCGTCCTTATCGAAGGCGGCCTTATCGTCATAAGAGATGCGCATGGGTGCGAGGCTATGAACTTTTCTTGGCCTTAAACCGCTCAGTTATTAAAAAGGAAACACATTTTTGTCGCTGAGAACAATAAATATAAAAATTGGATGGCGCATTATTACGCGTTGTGAAAAAAACAATGTGAAAAGGGTGAGTTCTAGCTGTTGCGCGTCTCATCTGCAGATGAGAGACGCGCAAAAAAACGGCAACGCGTGTTGCCATGGCAACACGCGTTGCCGCTTTTTTTTTTTCATTTGCGGTGCTTCATTTTCCATTTCCATTTTGTGGTGCTCCAGCGCAGTTCCTTCACTTTTTCTCTTGTATGTTAGCTATAACTTGCGTTAGATGCTGTAAATATTGCGCGTATTTATGTATTTATTTCCTTATTTGTTCATTTATTTGTGTTTTGAAGTGTTCGTTTGCTTATTGTAAGATCTGTTGTGGGAATGGCCACTGAGAGGAAAAAAATCAACTTTACGGAGGAGGAGCGGGGAATTTTGATTGACTTGGTGACGAGAGAGAGCAACGTGCTGGAGAACAAGCGTACTGACGCGGTGTCCCTGAGCGAGAAGAAAAAGAAATGGCAACAGATAGAACAACAGTTCAACAGTAAGAACGGAGTCCACCCGCGCACGGAGCATTAGCTACGCAAGTGTTGGGACAACTTGAAAGAGAAGTGGCGGCACGGGCGAACCGCGATCGTCTGGGCTCGGAACAAGTGGCAGGATGGAGAGAAGGTGTACCATCGCTCGTTTTGAAAAGCGGAACCTGCCAAGAAACTCGCCGTCGTTGTACATCTCCATGACATTCTGACGGTCCCTGAGTACGCGCCGGATGAGCTTTACATAAGGAAGAGCTTCGCGAACATCGGCTTCCCTTAATAGGGCGGCAAAATCGACTAGCTCCGAAAAGCTGCTTGCGTGGTGGGCCATAATAAGTGGCGCCTTAAGGTAGCTGCCGGGCTACCTTAAGGAACGCTCCTTTTCCGAGCCCGTAAGGTTAAGGAAAGGTTCGACTTAAGCATAAGGTTTGTTTATGAAACGCGTTAAGGCGCTGAAAAGGTAAGGAAGGCAAAAGATAAGTATAAGGTTGGTTTATGAATACGGGCCTAACTGCCTTAACAGTTATCTATCAGTTGTGTACCCGACTGACACGTGGTGATACCATTCCTGAGCTTGCGCAGATGAGTTCAGTGTCTTTCTTTTTTCGGCTCAGTGCTCCCTTCAGTTGATAGTCGGCGTTCGTGTTGTCCGCTTCTCTACTCTTGTGTCCTGTCTGCACGCCTCACCTCTTTTTTGCATAATAAACCCTTTATCACCACTGCTGGTTTAATATCGGGTTTAATATCGGGTTTAATCTCGCATACAAACAGGTGAGTATAGTTGTAAAGCAGCAGTATCCAGGTTTGTTTTATGCGGACGACATTGTACTGCTAGCTGACAAGGAAAGTGATATGCAACGTCTGTCTAATATCTGTGGACTGGAAGGCGATAAGTTAGGTCTGAAGTTCAGCGTTAAGAAATCAGGTGTTATGGTATTCAGTAAAAACAGCTAACAGACAGTGACAATACAGGGCCGGGAAATGCCTCGCGTAAGAAAAAATATAAAGCGAGATATCAGAACCTTGGTATATGGACAAACGGAAGTAATACATTTATGGAAACAGAGGAAAGAACAGTTAGGGTTAAGGGAAGATAAATGCGGTCCTAATGAAACACAGAGCGCTATGGGGATACAATTGGTTGAAGGTGCTCCGGGATATCTGGTAAGGTGTAACGGTTCCAGGATTTACATTTGGAAATGCGGTTGTTTGCTTGAAATCAGTGGTACAATCAGGACTCCATGGCAACCAATGGTCAGTGGGATGCCTCGCATTGGGAGCTCATAGGAAGACTGCAAATGAAGCAGTGCAGGGATCACTGATACGGACTGCGCAAGTTTTTGAAGTGAGGGAAGTCGCATTGAAATTAATTATGAAAAACGACTGAGGGATATGGAAGAAAGTAAATTGTCTGGCAGAGTGGTTAGGTATTTCTACAGGAATAACATTAATTTGCAGTGGAAGAAAAGAACTAGGAAGTTTACCAGCAAGTCCGCGGCCTGTATGCTGACCAAAACAGCAACACAGAGCGTCAAGCGGGAAGTCAGAGAGGCTGAGATAACCTCATGGGTGACGGCAATGGAGAAGAAACCTGACATGAGCAACTACTTAAGGGGTAATAAACGAAATCAGGAAGGAAACAATTTAAGCTAACTCAAAGGGAAGCTAATTACTTTCCGAAGCGAGGTCAGGATGCCTTAGAACACGCACTTATAAAGCGACATAGAAGAAGGAAAAAGAAACACGTGCTTGATGCGGTAAAGCTAGGGAAACGATGGAGTATGTTGTACTAGAATGTGAAGAATATCTGCCCAGCACTCAATTTAGTAATAACTGGCCTCCTTGAAGCCCTTGGGTTCAGAGAGAGTAGGGGGAAGGTAAACATGTCCGAAATAGAAATAGAACTAGAAATAGAAATAGAAATAGTAAACATGTCCGAAATAGAAATAAGCGGCGATTGGAAGATTGGTGGAAGAAAAGTCGGCAAACGACAATGTAGGCGTACAAAAACAAAGCTCACAACAGGTGTTCAAAAAGTTTGGTTATGAGAATTCATCGTGTTTGTTTTTATATTTTTTTTGTTTAACATGGAGTTGGACATTAGGCAATAAAATAAAGGCTTGGAGTCGCAGCCCACCACCCTGCTTCAAAGGGGACGCTCATAACAGCCATCTATCCATACATCCATTCCATTTGATGTTGCCATCAGCAACGTACCTTGGAGAGCCGGCAGAATGGCCTTAAACATTCGCGCACAGCTGTGGAAATAGAGTGCTTTATCCGAGTATATGGTGTCGGAGATGCATCGCCGCAATATAAAACGACGGAAGGCCAAAAGTGTGGAACAACTCTCTTCTTTCGTCTTATTGATCGTCATTTCTAAATTAATGGCGTGGGTGACGGCACACGAGCAGATCAGGATGTCCGCCCTCATGCTGGTAGAAGCCGTATGACGCGTGTAGTGGGGCCCGCATTAACGCAAGCCAACGACAAAGAACGAGCTTGCTTCGATGATTCTCTTTCCTGGCAATGGAGTAAGCGGTGCGGTCTCGGCAGCAGGCGTATGGCGTTTGCAAGACACAGAACTTGTTAGCACCCTTTTAATGGTCGTTCACAACCCAAGCCCTCTGTCGAAGCTCGCAAAGCGTGTTGTTAACTTCGCCATGGAGGTTAGGAAGGTTACAGTCTGCACTGTCACTTATCAAGGCGTGTTTCTGCGGCATTCGGATTGCCTACCTTTCCTGCGGGCGCCATGTCGTCCACAGTGAAGGTGAAAGTGCCACAGTCAATCCAGCATGGTGCACCACGGCGAAGCTGCCGCACTGAGTGGACAAAGCTCCTCACACACAGACTTCCATTGAAACATGAAATGCCAGTTTTGTGCGTGCTGTTCTTACGAGTAGTCGCATAGGGCCAGCAACCAATGACAGGAAAAACTTGCCGAAGCTACAAGGGAAATTTAACACAGGTTTCTCACGAAATAAAGGGTCGCATGTTAATAAAATTCGTCCTATAGCCCAGGAATTCAACCCGGGACCAACACATGTTCGAGAAGGTCACTCTACCATCTGAACAAACCAGCAGGCAAGGCGATAGCAGAGCGAGGGTAATTTAATCGACAAATCAAGTGCGATAACTAGAAACCCTTATTGGCTTTCCGTTGCAGGTTCGGCTACTGTAAGGTGCATGACAACGGTCCTTTTTTTCTTCAAGATTCTTCCTACCTTGAGGGCTCCCGCAGAATCGATTTACGATACATACTAGCTACAAGTGAAATGCAAAATTGAAACGCGAGGAGTGGAGCGTGTGCTCGAAGCATAACTCAAGGTACACAGTGTCAGTCGCTAACTATAGACAGGCGCGTGCATCAGTTTTGACTGCTACAAGCCAGGATGGTGGTCTTACTGCGATTGTTTGTCTCCTGCTTTCCTTGACCTTGTCCTTTCTCCCTTCTTGAAAGCAACGGAACAAAAAGCTCCAAGAAATCAAAAGGAAAGCTCGCAGTAGACGAGTATCGTCGCATCCTGCGGATAAACAGCCAGGGCTCCCCAGCCTCTAGCGATGACCGGTCAACGGCGCGCTGCGTATCGTTAATTTATGCTTCGGGCACACCCTCCATTTCTATTTTTTACTGTTAGCGCCACTGCTCTAACTGCTATACATCAAGTTTTATCAACTTGTCAGCTTGCTGCGCCCTCCTTGCGGCCACGTTCGTAGACACGCTTATGGGCAAACATATTAAAGTCGTCGTTGATAATATCCCGGAGTTGGATTTATTTACACTCTTCAAAGTTGCAGAGCAGATATTTAACTGAACGCCTTATGCGCCTATGGAAGCTGGTATTTCCGGCCCGACCAGCCACACGCTAATTAACTCGCAAGCGTGCTTCGATTGCGTTATTCGTGCTCCCTGTGTCTTTAACGGGTTGTCATTTTATCCTAAAATTACAGATACGGGAAGCAGCATCCAAACGGGGTATTTCGGATGCTGACTTGAAAGAAGTCCAGGACAGCGTCGTACAGGTGAATGCGTCCCTCCTGGAATGGATCAACTACTCACCGCCGACGCCTTAAGTGCGCCAGCGCAAAGAGTACCCAACTGCGTGGTGCCAGCCACTCCCCGATATGGAGCCACCTCCAAATAAATTGGTTTGGCCCTCCCAGGCCTGTGAACATACTAGATTGAACAGTGGGCGTTGCGAATGACGACTTTCTTCGAATGGTGATGCTCAATAGAGCTTATTTGCCTTTTGTTTTTTTTTTGCAATCGTACTCGCCTGCTGAACTGCCTGCCCAGTGGCTTCAATCTTTTTAATGTGGCGGCCGCATTTCGATGGGCGCGAAATGCGACAACACCCGTGTACTTAGATTTAGGTGCACGTTAATGAACCCCAGGTGGTCCGAATTTCCCGAGTACCCCACGGCGGCGTGCCTCATAATCAGAAAGTGGTTTTGGCACGTAAAATCCCATAGTTTATTTCCTTTTTCGAAAAATTGAGGGCTCTTTGGCATGCGCCTTTGCTCCAGACAATAATTGTCATCTGCGTTTCTTGCGTTTTCTTTCTTGTAAACTACGGCTGCGTTTATTACGCTTTATCTGGGCCTGAGTGACCTCAATTTCAAAGCGCTTGGTACTTTTTTTAATGGGGCCCGTATTAGAGACTTTCGCGTATTGCGATTACGGGTCACATTAAAATCGGCGGCTAAAGTGTTTCCGTTAAGCGGTTAAAGAATTGTTGCAGACGTAAATGATATGCGCCGCACAAATAAATGATGCATAAATAAATTTGACGCTCAGGAAACATCATAATAAATGAGAGTTGAAGAGAGATGATTGCGCCTAATTTTCGTCGGTAAATACGAGCATTTTCTGGGGACTTGATTTCGCCTATTACCACCCCCGAAATACTCCTTCATCACAAGGCGATGGCAGGATGGCTACGGTCATGACAGCACAATCGCGACGGCGGTGTTAGCACGGAGATGACACTTTGAGATCAGACTGCGTTGTAGTAGACTACAGTGACAGGAAGAACTTTGCCATCGTTGTGGTCGACTCGAGCGGCAAGATTTCCAATAGCGCCTCGATTCGCACTTCAGACCCTGGAGTCGCCGAGCAAGTCGCCATCGCCCTCGCCCTGGTAGACGGTCGTCGGTCCGAAATCTATAGTGATTCCAAAACGGCAGTTAGGCCTTTTCAGAAGGGTTGCATATCGCCAAGGAATCCGTTCGTCGTCTTAGCGGATCGAGTCCATGTGCTCTCACAAACCATTCAATTCACTGGTTTCCCGCTCACGTAGGGTCGGTCGAGGGTGTTCCCCCGAACCTCAATGAGTCTGCTCACGAGGCTGCGCGTGACCTCCCCGACCGCGCTTTCCTAAAAGGAGCACTGACTCCCCTCGTCTCTACGGTCACAGGGACGCTCCCGCTACTAACAACGAGATTATTAAATTCTTGTACATGTCTCGAAGGAACTTTCCACCCCCTCACCCCAAGTTGAATAGGGCGCAAGCCATTTCGCTTAGGCTTCTACAGACCAGCACATATCCGTGTCTGTCCGTTCTCCACGAGGCTTACCCCGACGTGTGTCGCGACGACTCCTGCCCGTCCTGCGGCCAGACCTGCACTCTACCTCACATGCTCTGGGAATGCGGGTCGACATACCCCAAGTTCATCAAGGAGGAGTGGGACTCGCTTCTGCGTAGCCCCGCTCTAGAAAAGCAAACCCTGGCCGTCCGGCGTGCCCGAGACCGGGCCGGTGGGCTAGACCTGCCGGTCCCGACGTGGGACTAGCCGGGTGCGCGACGAGTGCGCGTGCTCGCCGGGCCTGAAATAAAGTTTCTTCTCACTCACTCACTCACGTGGTAGGTAGAGCGCTGGAGCGGCTGCCTAATGGCGAAGCCGGCACGATTGCGTGCTCCCGGTCAGGTGTTCGGCTGCTATTTACGGAAGCCCAGCACGCTTACTCCCGTGAACTTGTACAGGATTGCTTTTCCAGCTTCAGCTTCGGCGTAATCCGTAATCGCGTGATCGAGAGTAGATGTAAGCATGAAATGGCTACCGGCAAAGCAGTCTGGTTGGAGAGGATACTAGCCACAATCTTAGAACTGCTACAGTGCATGTTCGTAGCGGCGCACCCCACCACACCACAGCACAGGAGCGTGTTTTCAAGTAAACCTCATTGCGAGTGTCGTCATAGAATAAAGAACCAGCTTTAGAGAAGGGAAACTGTACCTTCCACAAAGGCAAGAACACCCATGTACTTGATTTAGGTGCATGTTAAAGAACCCCAGGTGGTCGAAATTTCCGGAGTCCTCCACTACGGCGTGCCTCATAATCAGAAAGTGGTTTTGGCACGTAAAACCCCATAATTGTCTTTTTTTTACCTTCCACAGTGGTACGAAAATAAGCAGCGGAAGCAAGTCGAAGTCACGTAGGCGAACGACAGATGGCGCTGCTCAAACAAAAATCCGTTATTACAGCCGAATCTTTCCAAGCCAATGACGAGGTTGTGTTTAAAGAAAAAAAGACCATGAAAGAGACCCAAGTGAAAAAGGAGCTTGTGCTGACAAATTTCAACTGGAAGAAAGCGGAAGAGAAAATTCCTAAGCGCATAGCCACGGGGCTTCGTTAGGCTGATTAATGAACTAGGACCAAAAAGTAAGGAAGCTCTGGTGAAAGCAGTGGAAAAAACTCTAAAAGATACACCATTACCAGACAGCTGGCGACAAAGTAGAATGAATTTAATTTATGAAGGTAAGGCGGAGAAAGATAGAATTCACTCGTTTAGACCGTTTACCATTACATCGGGAATATACAGGGTAGCAATGCAGGCAATCAAAGCTTCATGTATGGGCAGAGAATAATAGAATGTTGGGAGAAGTTCAATATGGCTTCAGAATAGGTAGGCGTTTAGATGATAACTTATTTGTTCTTACTCAGTGCATTCAAATACCAAAAGTAGAAAGGAGACCATTATATATGTGCCCTTTTTAGACATTACAGGAGCCTATGACAACGTATATGGCAAGATGCTGGGGGATATTTTGGAAGGGGAAGGCTTAAGTGACGATTGTCTACAGCTTTTGAGAGAGATTTACCTAGAAAATACCGTTTGGGAAGGGAAAGGGAAGGGATGAGGAGCGAGGAGAAACTTAATATCAACAAGGGACTGAGGCAGGGGTGCCCTTTATCCCCGCTGCTGTTTATGATGTACATGGTGAGGATGGAGAGGGCACTAGAAGGAAGTAATATCGGGTTTGATCTCTATAGAGCAGCAGATCGCAGGTTTATTTTAGGCGGACGACATTGTGTTGCTAGCTAACAAGCAAAGTGATTTGCAACGTCTCGCTAATATCTGTGGGCAGGAAGGCAACAATTTAGGTTTGTAATTTAGCGTTAGAAAATCAGGTGTCATGGTATTCAATGAAAACATTGAACAGATAGTGGAGATGCAGGGCCAGGAAATAGCTCGGGTAACAGAATATAAATACCTTGGTATATGGATAAACGAAGGCAATAGATATATGGAAACAAAGGAAAAAACAATAACAGTGAAAGGGAAGAGAAATACAGCCATATTGAAGCACAGGGCGCTATGGGGATACAATAGGTACGAGGTCCTCCGAGGTATGTGGAAAGGTGTAATGGTTCCAGGGCTTACTTTTGGGAATGCGGCTGTTCGCTTTAAATCACGGGTACAACCAAAGGTTAGTGGGTCGCTTCGCATTGGGCGCTCACGGGAAGACTACGAATGAAGTTATGCAGGGTGATATGGGCTGGACTAGTTTTGAAGTGAGGGAAACTCGCAGTAAAATTGAGTATGAAGAACGGCTGAGGAATATGGAAGAAAGTAAATGGGCTGGGAGAGTGTTCAGGTATCTGTACAGGAAAAACATTGATTCACAGTGGAGGAAAAGAACCAGGAAGCTTACCAGCAAGTATGCGGCCTGTACGGTGGACAACACAACAACAAAGGTCAAGCGGAAAGTCAGAGAAGCTGAATTAATCTCATGGGTGCCGGCAATGGAAAAGAAACCTGCCACGAGTAACTACTGAAGAGGAAAAAACGAAATCACGAAAGAAGCAATTTATGATAACTCAAAGGGAATCTCATTACTTTTCAACGCGAGATCGGGATGCCTTAGAACACGCAACTATAAAGCAAGATATAAGAAGGAAGAAGAAGCATGGGCTTGCTGCGGTAAAGCTAGGGAAACTATGGAGCATGTTGTATTAGAATGTGAAAACGTCTACCCAGCGGTCGACTTGGGCACCACTGGCCTTTGGTTCAGAGGGAGCACTGGAAAAATAAACATGTCCGCATTAGGCATTAGTAAGAGGCGATTGGAGGATTGGTAGAAGAAGAGTAGGGAAACGACAAAAAGCGGAGACGTGCAAAAGCACAGTTCGCAATAGGGGATCAGAAAATTTGGGCGTGATAGTTCATAGTGTTCTTTTTTTTTCTTTTTTATTGTTTAACCTACGTAGGACATCAGGCAGTATAATAGCAAGAGCTTGGTGGCGCAACCCACCGCCATGGCTTAATATTCGACAATCCTGGTTTTTGTAGCCATGCGATCAAAAGCTAATATTAATAATATCCATTATTTCACTCATGAAGTGAGGGAGTCCGCGAATATGCGCAAAGTGCCCGGATCGCCCGGTCATGCGGCAATTTCGCGTGTATTGGCGGGCTGTTTTCACCGGACACGTACCCAGAGGGGGACTCCGGGGGGACCGCCACCAAATTAATGTTGACATTTGACAGCTATTCGGTGGTCAACATTTTGTTGCCTTTTTTCCTACTTTTGGTTAGCGGTGGTTATCGGCATCTCCGGGTGGGAAGGCCAGTTTTCTGATAGATTCGGGGCCTGCACGATTAACCCGAGGTGCGTTCAGTTGTCACCGTCTATCCAACGTTCACACGCATAACTGTTGCTTTGTTAGTTCAACCTTATCGGTTTAGACTGATCCAGGGACCAGTAAAGGTATTCGGTTCTTAGCTGGTCTGTATGCCCGTGAAATAAGTTGTGGCCGGAAAAAGTGCCAGTTACATTTAACTTTTCCTTTTGCTTCATTGCTTCCTCGAGTAACGGCTCGCCGCGACGTTGGAACATCCTTGGAACTATATACCCGCGATATGGGTTAAATAAGGTGGAAAATAAAATAATGTGAGACAGCGTCTATTATGGAACCTTGCAAAAACCCTTAAACCCATAAGCAATATGACTCTATTACATCATCTGGTTTTTTCCTAATTGTACAGCGCTTTCCGTGCGAAATTGGCAACTGGGAACAAGAGTCGGAAGGACTTGCGAAATTAAGCCGCCTACTGAGGGAGAGAGCCAAGGCAGCAGCCAAACAGGAACGAAAAGCGAAAAGTAACAAATTTAACTGTTGCTTATGAAAATATTTACGAATCAGCATCTTTTTATTTAAAAAGGAAGTAGAGAAAACGGCGCCGGAAATGGAGAACGATTCCGCATATTTTCAATTACGCTGCTACAATGATCAGTCGAGCCGCCTGACGTAGCCACTTCTCTGCTGTGCTTATGTAAGTATTTTTCTAACCTTTCGCGGTGGGCGCAGCACGCCTAGAACCGCAGCGTCCTGCGCTCTACGCATTTGTACGGGATCGCCGGCCACGCATCGTTAAGCAACTTCCCAAATAACAATACGAGTCGGTTTTGGCACTGAGCTTGGTAGAGCAGTAAACGAGGGATGCAAGAGAACTGTGACTGTCCCGTACATATATGTATTTCTCTATAGTTCTCCCACAGCTGCTTAAAAAAAATGCTACTGTAGTCTGCAGTGAAGCACCGCCCATGCCTTCATAAACGCCAGCCACTGTTCATCCGCGAGGCTGCAAATAATTCGTACTTCAAACTTTGCATGTTACCCAAGTAAAGCGGTAACCACAAAAATGCAATTATAAGCGCATATGTTTATGCGTTTTCCCTTGCCTGTTATAGTGGAATGGCGAAACCCTAATTCTTCATTCAACTGGAACGAAGTGCTTGCTTCGCTGGAATTCTGCATTGTCAAGTTTCACTTCATTTGGCAGTGAAGTGTCATGAGTAAAACGGGCTCAGCAGTGACATGAACTCTACCGCAGACTTTTGAAGAGTAAAATGCTCAGACTCCATACACTTTCTTCATGTCTGTTGCACACCTCATTGCTTCCGTCGATAAAGAGACTCTTCAAGAACAGCAGACGTTTCGGAAGTATCAAGTACGACGCCATCTTGAAAAAATCGCATGACGACGATTTTTTTGCTTCTGTGATTCGCTGGCGCAGTAACACAACCCCGCGCTGTCCATGTGCCTTGGTTGCCAACTGCTGCTTCTTTAAGTTGTAATCTACTATATAAATGTTTATTTTAAACTTTCGCTTGTTTACTTGTTCTTGGCAGTCTTCTTCTTGCGCTTCTTTCCTGCGCGAGTCCACTTGATGTGGTTCCTTGTTTTCCAAGTGAAGGAGAGGTGAACCTCACAGGCGTACCTGTGAGATACACCTTATTTCATTTCTCTTTTGCGGGTTTACACGCCTTTATGGCGAATGGTAGGCGCTATTCACATTTTTACTAGCAAAGGTGCCCCCTCAGTTGCATGCAAAATTTGCCTCGGGTTGCCCCCCCCCCCCCCACCCCCCTTGAAAAAATTCCTGGGTACGTGCCTGGCTTTCACGATCGAAAAAACACTTTTATGTTGCAGGTATCGAGCAACAGAAAGCTGTATCAGGAATTTTTCATGTTGTTCTACAATTTTCTCCTTGACACTTTTCATCAAATCATAATATTTGAGCAGTTTACTAATTATCTAATTAGGTGGAATGAAAAAGAAAATAATCTGAGTATCTCCAAGCGACGGCAAACAACATTACCTTGGTTCCGTCTAGCTACGCGGCATTGGCATATATTTAACGTTTAGCTCAAATTACATGGGACATCCCGTATATAAACTTGTGTTATCAACGGGGTGCTTTCCCAGGCATATGCAGATTCCTGAAGTCATTGTTTTATATCACGAAGAGCAATAAGAATGAACTGTCAAATTAGAGACGAATATCGATTTTGCCTATCTTCGAAAAAGGCCTGGAAAACCTATGCACAGAAGATTAGTTACATACTGTACGTCACTAGACGGTTAACGGCAGAAATGTAAGGGGACCTACAAAATGAGATGCTGTCGATGTGGACACATGTAGTGGTTCATCACTTCACGCCTATAATTGGTCTATAAGGCTATTCCATTTCATCAACCGTAGCTTGTCGTGCATCTTTAACCGTTTCAGGGTCAGTGACGTAAATATACGGCACCGCCATCAAGTCCAAAATGTTCGAAGCCGTATATCACCTGAACATCGCCCCCGAGGGCTCCGCGGTCGCTACGCATGCGTGAGCTGAAAGAAGGTAAGAGAGGAGAACAACTCTTTCTTGTAGGATGTGACGTCACAATGTTGCTTGTTTTTACTTTTTTGAAAAACCTACTCTCGAACGTAGATTAGTCATTGCCGCCGTGTCGGCTGCAAGACGTTCTGCGCGCGCTTTTGTGCGTGTCGAAAGCGTATAACGTGCGCGATATTCGTGCGAGCGCAGTTTGACTTGAGCAATCGTGGGCTTGGACTCCGTGAGATTTGCTTTCGTCATATGCGAGTTAGGGCTGTATTAGGCTTGTAGCGCAGCTCGGAAGAGCAAAAAAGGAATAAGGTAGGGGTAATCAATGGGAACGGGAAACAGAGTGAGCGCTACTCTGTTTCCCGTTCCCATTGATTACCCCTACCTTATTCCTTTTTTGCTCTTCCGAGCTGCGCTACAAGCCTAATACAGTCATGACATACCAACTCGCCCAAACTGCCACGCTTTTGGCGAGTTAGGGGCTTGCCGACAGGTAAACCGCCGCTGTACTTAAGTGAATACCTTGTTTTTCGTGGTCCTGAAATAAATGGCGCGTCGCTGCGATGGCGACTTCAATCGAGTGCGGTAATTGCTGCGCATTACGGGCGATTTAATTGCACAATACGTTCTGCATTATCGGTGTAGGCAGAGAAAACTTATCCTGTGAGCCTTACTTCCGTCAGTCAGTCGGTTACATGTTTCGCTCTTTTCCAGTGCACATTCCTTGATATCCACTAACGAGCTGCTTCAAATATCGAAGTGTCTATTCATCGTGCAGATGTTTTATTATTATTATTATTAACACAACTGGCGACGAGCAGCAGAGTTATAGCCGTGAGTTTTCCTTTCGAGCAAACCTTTTCAAATTGAAGTTTTTTTTCTCAATTGTCAAATTCACAATTGTAGTTTTCGCTCATGTTCGCAAGATAGCAAATTTAAGTGCTATACTCGCCGCTGTATTTTTCTATTCCATGGGACCTAGATTTAAGCTGCCTCAGGTTGAGGCAGCTTAAATTTCTCAATATTGTGCAACAGAAACAATACGATTGGAAAATGCAGAATTCTCCATCTGCGGAGGTGGCTGGCAATCAGCCAGCCACCTCCGCAGATGGAGAATTCTGCATTTTCCAATCGTATTGTTTCTGTTGTCCTTGGCAGAGATGTTGATTGTACACAGAGGGTATATATTGTAGGACAATAAAAACTTGTGATTCAATTATATTGAATTTATAATGATTACACAGGATTTAGATGATGCCTTTAAAGATGTGTCCCTCATGCTTACATGTAAAGGAGCACTGACATTAAACTTTTGGACTGGACTTTTTTATATTAATCTGGTTCTACAAGGCAACTTTTATGACCATACCATGCCACTGAAAGCTGCGTGTGCTTTGAGGGATTCTTAATGTGTGCTAAGACTTGCTTCACTAAATAAATTTTCTTATGACTCTTCTCAAACATCTAAATTAAATTAATTCTAGTGTTCTATAAGTCACAACCACGATACGATTACGAGGCATGCCATAGTTGCGGACTCCGGCTTAACTTTAATCGCCTGAGGTTTTTAACATGCACCCACTCCACAGTGTGCACCAAGACAGAAAGGAAAGACCAATGTTGTGCTGCATAGTGGTCCTAACATGCTCAGTTTTCAATGACCTAATAATGGCATGGCTTACTTATGAACTGCAGCATGCATCATTTGTTTGTGACCTTCCATGCAATGTTGTCACCAGGTTATGGGGCCACACTGCCTTTGGCACATGTTTAAATGTTTGCATTAAGGATATATTTGTTGCACATAGAAGGAATTTGAAGTTTCGTAGTGTAATTGACTGAATGACAGCTACACATGCATAAGAAAAAAAATTATGCCAGGACTAGTTAAACTCTGCAGTGTTTGAGCTTGACCAATTCTTGCGATTTTACACATTTTGGATGACTGCAGGTCATTCATTACAGTTATACCAGCTTTTGTACTTTCTAGACATGCTTTTTGCCCTGGTTTTATACAGTGATCATAGATAGCCACACCACACCATGTTGGTAGAATTCAGAATTTTAGTAAAATGGGGTTGCTCCATGTTGAGGTGCACCAGCATGTCATAGTAAATGGAAGCCAGAAGCAGCAGCATTTTAAAGTATTGTGCCGCATCATGTAAAGTCAGATTATTGTGCCCCACTTCACTCGCTGGCAGAACCTGCTGGTGAAGCATTCTGAGGAAGCTTTCGAGGTATGCTGCACTTTTTCCAAAACAGCGTCCGAGGCGGCCATCTATTTTGCCTACAGGACGAAAAGTCCCTGGCCAGGAGTGCATCAAACATACAGAAATAGCTGTCAATTGCGCTGCTGAACTTCTAGATATTTATAGTTTTGCCCTCAGTTTGCAGAACACAGCAATGCTATAGCAAGCAGCGTGGAGAAAGCTGTTTCGGGGCTCAACCACGGCATAGCCAGCACTGCATGTGCATACTATACACAAACATGAGGTTTTAGCAGCAATACTTAAGAGGAAGCTTTAGCTCAGGTGCTCCTATCTAAATACATGTAAAAGGAGAATTGATTTTTCTCGGCAACCACTGCAACGAATTTGATGAGGTTTGTTGCATTTAAAATAAAAGCTTAAAATCTAGTGAATGTTGGTTCCGAATTTTCGATTTAGGTCATTAATTTTTTATTAAATATTGGCAGAAATTGAAAATTTCCAAGATACGAAGCTATCAAGTTTACAACTCTAACTGACAATGATGAAGGATAATACAATTCTGTGAATTGCATCTAATAGTACATCTAAAGCGGACAAAATTGATGTACACATGAATATAAAAAAATTTAGTAATATGGAAATAAAACTTTTGCAGAACCCTTGTAACCAACGTAACAAATTCACGTAAGATGTAAAATGACCTATCGAATTTGTCCGCTTTGAATGATCTAATGTATGCTGTTTACCGAACCGCGATGTCTGTTCTTGATGCAGACCTATGAATTTGTAAACGTGCTTCTATTTTTTTTCAAACGGTCAAATATTTGAAAATCTTTTTAACAAAATTCAGGCCCTAAATCAAAATTCCACTTCCAACAGTCACTAGAATTTAACTTTCTTTCTCAAATGCAACAAATTTCATTAAAATCAGTCCAGGTGTAGTCTCAGAAAAACATTTTTGCGTTTTACATGTATTTGAATAGGCCACATCGGAGATGGGCCCGAGCTAAAGCTTCCTCTTAACAGCAAATGGTATTTGTACTTCACTCTGTCTAACATTGCCAGGCTTCAAAATAGATGAGGTCACTCTCTTTCATTTGATGTGTTTATACAAAAAAGTGTGTATGCATGGTAGGGGTTAAGGCTCCTTGGTCAAGTTAAAAAATCCTTCCTGACATGATGAAGTGAACCCTTGTGCATTTCAGTCTGCAGTCGCTCACTGCACTTTCAAAAGCGCAATCAGCACAGAGAGCACAGGAAAACACACAAGCAATAGTTCAGCAATTTATTTGAAACAAATAAAACTTTCTTTTACAGAATGACCACATTCCAAAAAAGCAACCACATACTATGCAGATAATACAGCCAACTTATGTTAAGTGGACAGCTGTTAATGTGTCCTGCCTTTATATGTGCAAATGTTTCAAGTCTCAAAATGTGCCCCTACTTTGCAACTTGTCCTTGGAACGATGGATGATTTCAAATGCTAAATTTACCACCATTGCCACACTGATAGAAGAAAACTACATATTAAAATGACAAGTCCTTGTAGAACAGAAAAGGGTGTACAGTAAACTTCCAATAATCAGACTCTCGTTAATTTCATTTTTCAGTTAATTCGGTCCTGGCCGGTGCCCATGCATTTCTATGGGCCTAAACATTCAGTATTTTGATCCTAAAACTGGCATTCGCCATATAATGCGAACTTGACCAGACCCCAATAACGACCCCTTTTAGTGGCAACGTCTGCCTGAGCAGAGCTTAGGGGACAGTGAATGTGTTATACAAACGCTATCTCCTGCCTGAAATGCTTATTTTTGACCCAGCTGAAAAAGATTTTTAAGCTGTAACGGTAGCTGACAATGTCTGATTGTAGTACGTATCTGATTCTAACGAACAGTTTTTGTTTTCCAAGGACATTGAGCCGAAAATTGCCTAGCTGTACAATCAAGTGCGAAACTAAAACCATGTTTGTAGCATTGATATGCTTCACGTTAGAAGAGTTAACTGCTGGGCTAGTTGGTGCTCTTGCATACTGAAATGATTTTGCGCCAAAAATCAACACACACATGAAAGACGACACCACAGGCGCCCATGGTGTCGTCGTCTTTCTTGTGTGTGTTGTTCTTTGGCGCGAAATCTTTTCAGTATATGCTTTACCGCTTATCATGGCTGTAATACAGCGAAGCTGACTTTAGAAAGTTGGCTGGCATACTAAAAAATCAGGTATGCGTAGGTTTCCACTTTGGTTTGGAGTTGTCATTTCTACTTTAGTTTTATACTTTGGACAAATAGAAAGTTGATGCATGTTCGTTTCAGAGGCAAATTGCGCAAGCACATACTGCCAAATGAATCAACGGTGTTTCAGCAGGTTTTTGCATCTTAATTCGACCCGACAGTCTCGTCAGGGTAGAATTAATGGAACTTGACTGTAGAAATCGCGTGATGAAGCACAAAGAAAGTTACCTTGCTCAGGTAGTGAAAAAGCAAAGAAAAAGTGCTTCACACAACATCCACCGATGTTCTGTTGCAGATGCAAAAGCTGCCTCCCTTATCTTGAACAGAATAAATTCCTTTCGAAGACAAAATAAAGAAAACAGAAAGAGAAATCATCAAGGCATCCCACATCTATCTTATTCAGTCTTTACAGTGTTGCTACATCACCATTTCCTGAGCCTCCTATGCCAAAAAAGGTTGTTGTCAAATATAAAATGACCTGATTCCCATGTTTTTCACCATCCAAGCAGTGTTTACTGTCAATTATTACTGCTTTTTGTAACCTCACCTGTGATTACTGTATGTTAACACTGAGCTATATGATAAGCTTAGTAAAAGTTGAAAAAGTATACTGAATGTTTATTTCTGTTTTTTTAGACATAAGGAGGGGTGCTTAAAAGCGAGTTGCATTTGCAAAATGCTTGCGTAAACAGCAACTACCCCGGTCATGTCCTAATTGTGGCCATGTTGTCCCTGCAAACTTATTAATCTCATCCGCCCACCTAACTTGCTGCCGCCCCCTGCTACGCTTCCCCTCTCTTGGAATCCAGTCCATAAACCTTAATGACCATCGATTATCTTCCCTCCTCATTACGTGCCCTGCCCATTTTTCTTGATTTCAACTAAGATATCATTAACTCGCGTTTGTTCCCTCACCCAATCTGTTCTCATCTTATCCCCTTAATGTTACACCCATCATTCTTCTTCTTTCCATAGCTCATTGCGCTGTCTTCAATTTAAGTAGAACCCGTTTCGTAAGCCTCCAGGTTTCTGCCCTGTACGTGAGTACTAGTAAGACACAGCTGTTTCACGCTTTCCTCTTGAGGGATAATGGCAACCTGCTGTTCATGATCCGAGAATGCCTGCCAAACGCACCCCAGCCCATTCTTATTCTTCAAATTATTTCAGTCTCATGATCCAGATCCGCAGTCACTACCTGCCCTAAGTAGATGTATTCCCCTTACCACTTCCAGTGCCTCACTACCTATCGTAAACTGCTGTTCTCTTCCGAGACTGTTAAACATTATTTTAGTTTTGTGCAGACTAATTTTTAGACCCACCATTCTGCTTTGCCTCTCCAGGTCAGTGAGCATGCATTGCAATTGGTCCTCTGAGTTACTAAGCAAGGCAATATCATCAGCGAATCGCAAGTTACTAAGGTATTCTCCATTAACTCTTATCACCAATTCTTCCCAATCCAGGTCTCTGAATACCTCCTGTAGACACGCCGTCAATAGCATAGGAGAGTTCGTATCTCCCTGCCTGACGCCCTTCTTTATTGGGATTTTGTTGCTTTCTTTATGGAGGACTACGGTGGCTGTGGAGCCGCTGTAGATATCTTGCAGTATTTTCACAATAAGGCTCGTCTACACCCCGATTCCATAATGACTGCTGAGGTTTTTACTCAATCAAACGCTTTCTCGTAATCAATGAAAGCTATGTATAAGGGTTGGTTTCTTAATTAGGTCTTTCATCTCCTGCGATAACTTACCGGTATCCTGTCTAACGAAGTTACAACCGACTTCTATTGCACACTCCTTAATGATGCCCATAAGATTTTCGTTCATTGCTTCAACACTGAGGGTCTCTTCCCGAGTTAAAGCCCAATACCTCTTCCGCAGCCTGATCCGAAATTCCTCTACTTTCCCTCTTACCGCTAACTCATTGATCGGCTTCTTATGTACCAGTTTTTTCCATTCCCTCCTTTAGTCTAGGCTAATTCGAGATATTACCATGCTATGGTCACTGTAGCGCACCTTGCCGAGCACGTCCACATCTTGTATGATGCCAGGGTTAGCGCAGGGTATGAGGTCTACTTCATTTCTAGTCTCGCCATTCTGGCTCCTCCAAGTCCACTTTCGGTTATCCCACTTGCGGAAGAAGGTATTCATTGTCCGCAAATTATTCCATTCTGCAAACTCTACTATACTGATGGGCAACTTCAATGCCAGGGTAGGCAAGAAGCAGGCTGGAGAAAGGTATTTTGTTTTGACTTTATCCATCGCCGATTCCACGTCTTCATAGAAGCTTTCGACTTGCTGGTCACTGGATGTAGGCGGCTAGACATGTACGGCCTTCAATTTGTACCTCTTCTTAAGTTTTACAACAAGACCTGCTACGCTCTCGTTAATGCTATACAATTCCTGTATGTTACCAGCTATGTCCTTATTAATCAGGAATCCAACTCCTGGTTCTCGTCACTCCGCTAAGCCCCGGTGGCACAGGATGTGCCTGCTTTTTAGCGCTGTATATGCTTCATTTGTCCTCCCAACCTCACTGAGCTCTATTATATCTCGTTTAATGCCCGCTAATTCCTCCAATAGCACTGCTAGACTCGCCTTACTAGAGAACGTTCTAGCGTTAAACGTTGCCAGGTTCAGATTCCAATGGTGGCCTGTCCGGATCCAGAGATTATTAGCACCCTCTGCGGCGTCACAGGTCTGACCGCCGCTGTGGTCAGTTGCTTCGCAGCTGCAGGGGACCGAGGGCCGGGGTTTGATTGTTCTATTCATATAGGAGGTTGTGGCCAATCCTGCTCTGGTAAGGGAGTGCATTACCAGTTCTGGTCACTGGGGTCAGGCCACCAGGCCTGTTTATACAACTGTATCAACGTGGATTTTTTTTATCCGGTGGAAAATTGTGTGGCACCTGGAGAGAGAGAGAAAGAAGTTTAATGACTCGAAATGCCGAGAGGTCGGCCTGAGGTATATTCCTCTAGCCAGCTACTCGGCATTGGGGGAAGGGGAAGAGGGAAAGAAAGAGGTGCATGATGGGTGACGATGACGATAGAAGGAAGATGTAGAACATATGGCAAGCAATTTGGCATGCTCAAAGTCTGCAATCCAGGCCCGTAATTTTTAAAAAGTTCAGTAATGCCTTGATCGCCTTGAAACTCGACTGAGCGTCTGGCCAAGGGCCTAAAATAACGTCCTCCGACAACGGTGCGCTGTCGAGACGCGTAAGGTCCTTGACCAACCTATCACGCTCTTCCACAAACTTAGGCAGTCACAAAGCACATGACCTATAGTCTCAGTCACATTGCACACCTCACAGTGTGGAGACTCGGTGCGTCGCATGAGGTGCACGTATCCACGCGTAAACGCTACCCCCAGCCTTAGTCTGTGCAGAAGACTGGCACAGCTTCGTTGAATTTTCGGTGGTAGCCTAAAATTCATGGTGGGGTCCAATCTCTGGAGTCGTCTGTGGCGATTATCCGGATTGTCCCAGTGCTTTGCTGTCAATTTTCGGATGACACTGGAGAGGAGACAGTTGGCGTCCGCTCTTGAAAAAGGAATTGAAAGCAGTGACTCTCGTTCTTCGAGTGCTTTTTTCGCTTCGGCGTCGGCCATTTCGCTGCCCTGTATACCGCAGTGACTAGGAATCCACTGAAAAGTGATCTGGTGGCCGTTTTCTTGCGCTAAAGTGTAGAGCTCGGCAGTTTGAAGAGCCAACACTCTGTAAGCGCTTTCTTTCAACACCAGACTAAGTAGTTGAAAAGCCGATTTTGTGTCACTGAAAACTGTCCATATTTGAGGAGGCTGTCGCGCAATATATTGAACGGCCTCTCTTATTGCCACTAATTCCGTAGATGTTGTAGTCGTCTTGTTATGCAGACGAAACCGTTAAATGACTTGATGCGCAGGCACGACAAAAGCCGCACCAGACGCATACGACGAGACCGAGCCGTCTGTATACACGCTCACCGAGGAGTCATATTCTTTCGACATATATTCAAGTGTTAAATGTCTGAGGCCGACGGTAGGTATTCGCGATTTTTTAGAAATTCCGGGAATAGATAGACGTACTGGTATTTTGGACATTACCCATGGGGGCATATGTGGAAGGTCAGCCGGGGCAAAGTATGCTGGCACCTGGATTTGAACCACAGTCCTTCTGCACGTGAGGCAGATGCTCTACCTCTACGCTATCGCTGTATCGTGGCGCAAGTAGTAAGTAATTATACGGGAAGCGTTTTATTTACTGTAATTGGAGGATTGGAGTAGATTAGTTTGACCACTCAAACAGTGGGACTGGTCCAACTGTCAGAATTCTGACAAGTTATAAGGACTGGAATCGCATAGCCACAACTCTGAAGGAATGGAGTGGGAATAGAATGGAGCACCCCCACTCTGCAATTCTGCACCATGCCGTTAGATCCTGTTCTTGGGCAATGCCAGCACAGCTCTAGAATCACAAAGACGATCGCACTACCAGGGCGAAACACATAGAAGGCCCGTCAGCTGCCGCATGATCACGTGCTGCCAACGAGCAATCCTGCACATCCTATATATATATATATATATATATATATATATATATATATATATATATATATATATATATATATATATATATATATACAGTGCACAGACTGGTACCCTAGGTAGGGGCTAGGACTCGCAAAAACTATAGTGTTCTCCACAACTGTAACGAGTACCAGGCCACCAAACTCCTTGCCCTGTGCACGTTGCTGTCTATCTTCATGAGCCTAGATCCTGATGCAACCACTGGTGCCACACACTGCTATTTTCAAAGGCCACCACTAGGTAAAGTGCTAGGGCCCGCCCAGGCCAGGGGTCATCGGCTTGGTCCAATACACAAAAGACAGTAAACATCAAATTGACAGGACTACGAATTGGATTAGTAAATTTTTAACTAACGCGAACCAATTTGTAACTACTAATGAATTTTCTTTTCCGTGATTGCTAGTAAGATCCGGTGTGCCACGAAGCTCTATTGGGACCAATTTTATTCCACCAAAAACATGGCTTAACACATTGTTTGAAAACATGTGAGTGCATATGCTTGTATCGGACAGCGCGAATAAGTAAGAGTCAGTAAGCAATGTCAAATACATGCAATCTGGCTTACAAAACAAAAGAAACTGGTCACTATTTAGTAATAGTTTTCTTTTGTGTGAAACAACTGCACCCTTGAAAAGTTCCTCATTCTACAAAAGTTTATATAGTGAAATATAGAAATATTTGGATGCATTTGAGTTGTCACCTGGCCCAGGGAATTTCTAGTGGCAGTCTGTCTCGATCTCTCAATTCCTGGCACTCCCCAATATTGTCACGTGGGCAGCAAAACTGTGATTAATGAAACGAGCGTTTTATTGGGCGAACTTGTGCCCTCAAAAACAGGCTACACTCAAAGAAGGATGGTAGCAGCGAACACGATCGGCGGTCGTCGAAAACCTGATGAGCAGGTCAAGCGCGTCGGCTTTTATACATCTGTCGTCGAATGTTCCAGAGCAATCGCTGGGACCCGCGTGCCTTTCACAAAGTTTCACATTATTCACGTCGCGCACACATGCATTTAGATAACACAAGTTGCAGTGAAAGACAGTGGATGGAACCCATCGATAACTTCCAGAAACTTCTTTTACATGCAGGCACGTCCTGCGCAGCGCGATTACATTTGTTAGGTGGCGAGAAGTGGTCGCCCGATAAAGAAGTACACGTGTCAATATACAGCATGCCTGACTGCTGCAGTGGTCAAGTGCTCTGCAGCTGTAGGAAACCAAGGGATAAGGGTTGATTTCACAATTTATGGCATTTCCAGATTTTCTACTTAGTACGATCTCTACACTATGTCGACACTATGCCACTAGACCATTGCTGTGCTGCAGTCATCATAATATTAATTACTCATTGTATACACAAGCTATACAGCTGGTTAGGCAAAATTTTAAACTCCGCAAGGAAGACAGGACATGAATTGAAACACAGGCGCACACAAAGCACAGGCTTCCAACTGGTTTTATTTCGTGAAAGCAGAGAATATATAAGGTACTTCAAATTAGCAAAACAAGGAGCAATTGCGAATAATTTGTGCATGAGGCAGTGATGAAAAATATCATGGCCATGTATGCATTAAGAGTGCAGGAGAGTCTTAATGTGCCCATCTGAGTAATTCTTTCCTTGAGAATCTCCTCTTGCACTGCAGGAGCTGCGACAGCAAAAGCTGCCTGCCTCATCTGGAACAGAATAAATTCCTTTCGAAGGCAAGCTCAAAAGCAGAAAGAGAACTCATAAAAGCATTCCACATCGCTAAAATTTGTGACAACGAAGTTAGCTCAACTTCTTGATACCTATCAAGGAAAGAAATAGAATTCTTAGATGGGCACCTTGGGACTCTACTGCACTCTTAATGCACAGGTGGCCTTGCTATTTTTCATATCTGCCTCTTGCACAATTTCTTTGCGAATGTTTTTTGTTTTGCCATTTTGAAGAACCTTATAAACTCTCTGCCTTCACCAAACAAAGCCAGTCGGAAGTCTATACTTTGCGCATGCATCTATGCTTTTGTTCATGTCCTGTCTTCCTCACACAGTTTAAAATTTTGCTGAAGCTACAAGCTGACTAGCCCAACAACATGCCTTACTTCAGTGTCCAGCTGGGCTTGTTGGTAAAGCTACACAATGCCAGCTCAAGTGACCACCGTGTGTGTCTGCTCTTCCGTGTTTGCATGTGGCTCAGCCTTGATTGCATGTGTAGTTTCAATACTAGCTACTATATTTTAACTACTAATATAACTTCTATCTTCAACTTCCAGCTAGACAGAGTACTTCATATTACATTCTGAACATTGCTGCAGTCAAGAAGGATTTCTGTCTAATGCGCTGGCATCTACCACCAAATGCCTGAAAAATTAAGAAACATTATGTAGATTCCAGACACAGTCGGGAATTATGTTGCAGGTAAATGGCTATGTAGCGTTGGTTTGGGTTCTTCCAAACATTGCAGTGTTGACCAATGTGTTTGTGTATGGCGAGTGATTGCATATATGACACAAGCTTTGTGAGGAGAGTATGAATGCAAAGGCATGGTTTCTTTGCCTCTTTCCTAACACTGTGGTGGCAGCTGTTTTGACGAGTGGAAAACTTGGCTTATGCAGTATGCGCAAATGGGCACGTGCCTATTCTAGGCCCATCTCATAGAATGGGTATGTGTCGCTGCGACACAAGTATACAAGCCTTACATGTAGTATTAAGATAAGTGTCATATGTCTCTGTGCATACACCTCTTGTCAACGTTCTTCACTAAACAAGCACATGTCACCTTCATCCTCACTGCACAGAGAACAGCTATAGGTGATAAGGTGGCTTCCCTGCATAACATGCCTGTGACATCTGCTACTGCTAGCTTGCCAACGCAAATACGCTTTCCATGATTTGGATTGCAACAATGCATTAAATATGAATGTTTCATAGATTCTCATTAACCACTTTTAACATGTATGTTGGATCTACACAATTCCTTTTTGTACTCCTGTGAAGAAACAATACAGCATAAAGGTACAGTGTCCATGTTGTGCAAGCTGCTACAGTGAGGGGGACTTGGAAATGTGAGCGAATCCCGAAGGTGGTGCATTCTAACAAAGCACCTCGAAGTCCAGCTACAAAGGAAGAATGGGAGAGACTGACATGCTCACAGTTTGATAAGCAACTTGTATATGCACACATGCTCTGACATGTATTATGCACTGTTATACACGTGCCACTATCCCATACACACAGCAATGCATTGGGGAGCAAGAAGTATGTGCACGACAGTGGTCAAATGGCTAGAGTGTCAGGTTGTTATGCTGGAAAACAGGTTCGGGGTCACTGTAACATATTTTTGTTTTCAATGCAGAAGACCGAAACGAGTCGGGACGTAAAATTGCCTACTGCAAAGTGCTTGGTATGAAAAAATAATTATTTGCATTAAAAATGCCCAAATCTAGCGCATGCAAGTGTGCACTCCCACATACCTGAAACGTTTTGAGGTGCAGCACATTGCAAGTGCAGTGGCTTTGCCACAAGGTTGACGTGTATAACAGTAAAGAACATAGCAACAATGGTAGCTTTTCCACATAACCAAGGTGCATTGCGGTGCAGCACATTGCAACAGCTGTGGCTTCTACACAAAGCTAATGTGCATAATGCTGCAGCATGATGGAGGATGTTTTTAACAGACACAACATAGAGGCTCTTTACATGTACATCAATGATTTTATGAGCAGCTAAAGTGGTTGTGAATGTTGCAACGATAATGTTTTTGTTTTCACTTTTCAGACTGCAGAATGCCGATTTCTACATTATACTAGGGCAAATAAGTAGCTTTTTTATTCTCAATGCCTTTTAAGCAGTGTGGTGTTATCGCGACCACAGTATATTAGAGAAAATATGAAAATTTAGTATAATACAACTAATAAGCTTTGCTTCTAGTATCACTGAAAATCATATCAAGAAGCTTGGAGAACTGTCTCCTACTGAGTGCACATAAAAAGCATTTCGAAATGGTGGGCTCAAAACACTGAAACTTCAGTCACAGGCTGCATTCTTAGTCTTCCCCCAAATATAGGTCATGACCCTGAGACAGCATACATCAGATTCAGCTTGCAGTTGTGAAGTGGCTTGGGAAGTTCACAAATAGATCTGAAATTATTTTAAAGTTCAGGCTATAGCTTCTGTGTGCAGTTGTGCCTGCTCATAGCACAACTGGTGCTGTATAGCATACTCGTGATAAAAACAGTTCCCCAACAGAAAGGCACTCCTTTTTGTGCAACTTCCGTGACTGTCTATTAGACACTCACGAGAGCACGAAAAGGGTTTGAGACTTTTAAGACCAATTTCCTTGAGGCAAAGTTTAGCATGGAGCCAGTTTGGTCACAAGTTATTCCTACTCACACGTCTGTTTTCTTTTTTTTTCATTTAGTTTCAGGTCCACCTAAATTATTGCCGTCATAACAGTCTTCACATAATATGGTAGCATCAATTGTTGTATTAATCATTCGAGCATCGAAATCTAAAGGTTTGCAGCAGTGTAAAAGGACAGGAGGACAACGGAAAAGAGGAGAAGTATCACATTTTAACATTAGTGGGTTGCAGTGCAACAGAAATAGGCAAGCACTAATTGAGCAACGAGACCACTGGACACAGGAAATGCAGATTTAGTTGAAACACAGCAGCCTGTAAGGAAGAGATGGAACATTAATTCTTTGCGAAGCTTAGTCTGCATCACTATTTTGTATGCCATCGGTGATCATGAACATGCCAGAGGCAAAGCATACTGTTATGGGGATGTTGGAAGTATAGAAAGACTGTATTTACAATATAATGCCGCGAGAACTTGGTCACATTCACAACAGTGATGGACAAAATCAACGACGTCTGTTGCACAACTATTGTCGGCAACACCTTTGTTATCGCGTAGCCTGTCTTGTAATCAGTAGCGACGGCAATCGACTTGTTAACTCTAGTCGTCGGAAAAGTGCCAGGCAAGTCAAGGCCTAAGCGAGAGAACGGTTCGGAAGGAACTTCAACTGGATGGAGTCATCCGACAGGTGGTCGGAGAGGTTTCTCTCGGTGCTGACACAATTCACAAGTTGCGACATAAGAGTGCAATAAGCAGTAGAGACCCAGCCAGAAGAACCGGTGTCGTACGTGATCGTATGTACGCAAAACTCCAAGGTGTCCCGCCGTCGGTGCATCGTGACGTTCAAGAACAGATTGCAGATGACAAGGAGGGACAAGGAGCAACTCAGGGCCATCAGCGTTGATAGTGCTGTGGTAGAGGATGCCGTTGTGCGGCACGAACATGCGGCATGTGCCGTCAGTGCTGCTGGAGTGATTGTATTCCGGCGATGATGGGCTGTAAGGACTCGTCGCGTTGTTCGCCGTGCATGTCAGTCATGTCAGTGAACGCCATCACGCAGGTCATCGGATCATGCGTAGAAGGATTAAGTGGATCCACGGGGTGACGAGAGGCAGTCAGTGTCCTTTTGGAGGCATCCAGTCTTGTAAGTGACAATAAATGAAAATTCCTGGAGCCACAAAGCCCAGCGACCAAGCCGCCCTGTCGGGTCCCGGAGGGAAGACAGCTGGCAGAGTGCATGGTGGTCTGTAACGATCGAAAATGTGCAGCCGTACAAATATGGCCGGAACGTGACGATAGCCCAAACTAAAGCGAAGCACTCCCACTTGGTGATGGGGTAATTTCTCTCGGCAGGTGACAGCAGGCAGCTGGCATAAGCTATCACGCACTCGGTACCCTTGCGTTGTTGATCGAGAACAGCGCCGATGCCATGACCGCTTGCACCAGTGTGGACTTTGGTCAGTGCAGATGGATCAAAGTGGGCAAGTATGGGAGGGGTGGTCAGAAACCCGATGAGAGCGGCAAAAGCGTGAGCCTGCTCCGGGCCCCGTGAGAATGGCGTGTTCTCCTTTAGAAGATCTGTTAAAGGCTGAGCAATGTTGGCAAAGTTTTTGACGAAACGGCGAAAGTAAGAACACAGGCCGACGAAGCAGCGCACGTCAGAAGCAGAATGTGGCACAGGGAAACTGCGTATGGCACGAACTTTTTCCGAATCTGGTTGAACACCGGATGCGTCAATGAGGTGTGCCAACACTGTAATCTGACGACGCCCAGATTGACACTTCGTGGAATTCAGTTGGAAGTCTGCTTTTAAGAAGACCGCAATAATGGCAGCGAGTCGGGTAAGTCGGCTGCCGAACATGGGAGGAAAAATAACAGCTTCGTCAAGGTAACAAAGACAGGTGGTCCATATGTAGCCTCGCAGAAGAGAGTCCATCAGACGTTCAAATGTCGCTGGAGCATTGCAAAGGCCAAAGGGCATGACTTTGAACTGATATAAGCCATCCGGCATGATGACGGCTGTCTTCTCCAACCATTTCATCAACTGAAATCTGCCAGTAGCTGGATCGAAGATCGATGGACGATAAGTATTTAGCACTGTGCAAGCAGTCCAAGGCGTCATCGATGCATGGTAGTGAGTAGACATCTTTTCGTGTGATCCCATTTAAGTGGCAATAATTGACGCAAAAATGCCAGGCACCATCTTTCTTTTTTCACACGGACGACAGGCGAAGCCCAAGGGCTGGCTGATGGCTCGATGACCCCCTTGCGGAGCGTTTTGCACACCTCTGGTTGGATGACTCGATGTTCATGCAATGCACGATAGGGACGCCGACAAATAGGATTTGTGTCTCCAGTGTTTATACGGTAGTGAACAACAGAAGTGGGCCTAAAGGCCTGTAGCCGAAATCAAAGATGCCATTGTACGATTCAAGCAGGAGACGTATGTCACTGGCTTGTGTAGAGGTGAGGTTAAGTGCAGTCATTTTTGCAAAGTCATCCGTTAATGAACCAGAGCTGGGAGCTGCAATTGGCACTGATAAACCCTTCTCAGAATGCAGACTCTCAACATCAAATTCAGAACCACTAGAAACGCTGTCCAAGAAAATGCTGGCTGGAATCACTTCAGGGCACAGGCTGAAATTCAGAAGCGGTAAAACGATGTCATTATTAGTAACCGTGACTGGTTCAAAGCACATCGATGATGGGGCAAAGAACATATTCACCATCAGGAACCTGTGGCTGGGCGGTCAAAGTGACGTAAGTAACTGCATCGGGTGACAAACGCACATCGTGAAGTGAGCACAAGTGCGGGGAGGCGGTGCTCGGAGCATCGGCTAGTTGAGGCAGTTCTAACTGAAGAACGCCGGTCATTAAGTCGATGAGAGCAGAATGAGTGGATAAAAAGTCAAATCCAAGGATAACGTTATGAGGTAAGACGATCACAGCAAAGAGAACAGAACTAGGGCGGCCAGCTATACTTGCAGTACACATTCCAAGAACAACCAGCATGCCACCGTCAGTCATATGAAGCACTCGGGCAGCTGCTGGGGTGAGGAACTTCTTTAAACGTCTACACGGGCTAGCACTCATCACAGATATGTGGGCTCCACTGTTGATGAGTGCTTGGACAGCTATGCTGTCTATTTTAACGCCAATTACACTTATTCTTGTGGGCATAGACAGAGGATTTGCTGCAGCATTAGGCAATGCAGCACCACCTCCGAGGGCTGCATTTCTTAGTTTTACAAACGGGTGTGGCCAAATGCCACAGGGGACGAAAGGCGACATGGCTGCAGCGAACAGGAAGATCGGCAACATGTTTGCGGTGAACGAGACTGGTGTACGTGCGACGATGGTGAGCAACTGTACCACATGTTCCTAGCAGAGTTGGCGCTGTTAGATTCAGCGGTGGGCGAAACATTTTCATCAAAACGGCTCAGGTTGGTCGGCGTGCGAAGTGTTAAGGGCGACGAGCTGCGACAGTATCAGGCGACATGACCAATGCAGCGGCAGATGAAACATATCGGCTGGTCGTCTGCAGTTGTCCACTCAGTCGGGTTGCGATAACACGGAGAGAAGCGTCGAGATGGAGCAAAAATAGTAGAAGGGTATTTGTTAGCTCTGGTGTTGGCAAGAGCACAGACAGAACATAAACCAATGTTTTCAAGTTCCTGGTGAATGATATCTTGTGAGAAGGGGACTGAAAATGTAGCATCAGGGATACGCGAACAGAAATGCAGGCACCATCACATCCAGTTCATGTCAACGATTCACACCATGTCCTCCGATGGCGGTGCATGCTGCTGTGTGGGTTGATCTTCACACGTCTGCATTGCAGCAGTATTAGGAAGTCTGGCGATTGGTTGCAAGACGCATCGGCTTTTGGCCTGCTGGAATTCTCAGCACTCTTTAAAGATAACATCAACTGTAGGGCAGCTTTTGCACATGAGCAGATTAAAGGCGTCGTCAGCAATGCCCTTAAGCACATGCCCGACCTTCTCAGCTTCTGTTATGTTGTGATCAGGTTTGCTTTACGACAAAGTGCCAGCATGTCCTGGATGTACAAGAGACAGGGACTCCATGGGGGATTGGGCACAGGAGGCCAGTTCCTGTTTTGCATCAATTTTACGGCCGGCTGGTTTGCCAAACAACTCTGTCAACTTCTCTTTGCGTTGGTCCCAGCTTGTTAGCTCATCTTCGTGGTTTTCGTACCACACTTTTGCCGTGCCTCTTAGGTAGAACAACAGGTTAACTAGCATATGCGTAGGGTCCCATCTGTTGATTCCACTCATGCGTTCGTACATAGCCACCGACTCTTCAACATCGGCGCCATCGGTACCGCAGAAAGTTCCAGGATCCTTATTTATCACCGCCGCTACTGCGTTGGGGTTATAAATAAGGATCCTGGAAGTTTCTGCGGTACCGATGGTGCCGATGTTGAAAAGTGGGTGGCTATGTACAAATGCATAAACTCGGACATGCGAGAAATCGTCAGCGCGTCTCTACGGGACTGCACCGTAGTCGAGGCTGAAGAAGCGGCCGTCGCTCTAGCGGCAGCGGAGGGCTATCGGACTAGGTGGTTTTTAACAATACTAACCAACTCCCAAACAGCATGCCGAAACTACATGTTAGGCAGAATAGGTCACAGAGCGCTCCACATACTTCGCTCTGAAGACCACCACACACAAAACCCAGAAAAAGAACAACCAATTAGACACACGATAGTGTGGACGCCGGGTCACACGGACGTGGAAGGCAACCGTGAGGTTGACAGGGTAGCTCGAGAATACACAGCATACCGAGCACCCTCCACCAATGACCTCGAGGAAACTGAGCCAGTCCCCAGAGAATACTCGGCTATCCTAAACCACTATAAGGGCAGCAGGAAGCGGTACCCCCCACTGCATAGCTCTCTCACTAGAGAGGACTCTATAGCTTGGAAGCTGTTACAGACGGGTGCATATACGAACTTAAACACACTCAGTAAAATACAACCCACACAGTACACTGACAAATGCCCATGGTGCCAGGAAACACCCACGCTCTACCGTATAACGTGGGCCTGCCAGAAAACAAACGCGGCACCAAACCTGAGTGCGGAGCAATGGAAAGGAATGCTCTCTAGCGACTGTCAGGACATCCAACTAGGGCTGATCCGACGGGCCCAGCTGGCAGCGGCATCCAGCGGAGCCCTGGACTAGAGGCAGAGGGTTATTGCTAAAAAGATGGAAGACACCATCTGACTCCGCGAAATTCATTAAATTTTTCTAGAGCTCAATAAACGTTTTTGCTCCTTTTCCAGGATCCTTGGGTTGCACAACCACAACCTTGGCTATGCCCAATGACAAGGGACAGCAAGATGCTACTTTATGCCCAGATGTCACCTCTTATGACATTTCAAGGCAGCGAGGCTGAGACTGCACTGTATTCAGCGGCACTGACAACCATGATGTAGAGGACTGACTTTCCCCCTATGTACAACACATCAGCAGAATAAGAACAAGGAAATGCCCCACACAGGTGCGTGACACTAAACTGGACGCACTACCTGCTGTATGCAAGAGAGAATTAGGAAGAATGAGCTTCCCATTACTCCTGAGCACCTACCTACAACTGTTTTTATGGGCACACCATTGAAGCTGCAATTGAGGTAATGCCTAACACCACATGAAATACAAAGCACAATACGTCAACACAGAGAAACCAAAACAACTGCACACACAACTTCTCACCAAAATAGACACAACGTCTGCTTTATGTTGCATCTGAGCTGAAATGGGAGAATCCCAAAATCTGTGTCACATAACATCTTAAAGAATCAGCTGCTATGAGAGAACCAGTGAGATTAATCTGGCGCGCTATGCATGCATCTGTAGCCTAACGGGTAAAGAATTGGGCTGCTGCACTAAGGACCCAGACTAACGACCCACCATCAGGCACGTTTCTATTATTGAGCCTATCTGACTGGATGTACGAAGAAGCCAGGAGACAGATCATGATAATGCTTTGCACAAGAGACAACGAAGCTGAACCCACGTTTTCTGCCTTGTGCTTGCAATGCTCTACCAAGTGAGCTTCAATGGCAGTTGTCCCGATGTCAATTTTCTTGGATAGCTGCGCATGTGTACTAAGCATAGCCCTAAGAGTGCTGGGCAGCAGCACTCACAGTCATGATGGCAGATGTTAAGTATCCTTTAAAACACCCATACTACAAAGTACATGATCTTAGAAGCTGGCAAGTGGCTAATAAACACTCGTTTTCTACCATGAGCAACCAAGGCAGCCGAAATCAAAACATTTGTAGCTTATGAGCGAGAAAAATCAGGGAAGTCACGCAGCTAAATTTTTTGTTTATAACAAGCATACGATGGCAACAGACTATGAAGAAACAATGACTATATAGAAAAATGGGTTAGAGCTGACGACAATCATTGGCAGCTCACACTATAATGCTTTCTCTACAATGTATTGTCTCAAGACATCTGGCAGCAAATCTTCTGGATTCTTCTACTATGTCTTTTGCAACTGAAATTTTAAATGTGTGTAATACTTCACGGCAACTTAGAACACTTACATGGTTAAGCATCTCCATACCTTAAATTTGTGGACCAGCTTTGTCACCTTTCTAGAACAATAACTCCCTGGTGTCATACATCACTCAAACCACTACTAATTAAATCTACTTTTAGATAAGCAGTACCTGCATTAGATGCAGCAGCATACCCTTTTAGCAAAGGCATATACATACCACGCTCAGACTGAGCAAACCAAACAAACCAACAGCGACCAGTACTTGTGTCCATTTGTCTTCAACGAGGCAGAGACAGGCCAGGTCTCAATAAACACAACAAATATAAGGTGCAGGCAGAGGAAATAAGCAGAAGCTGTAAAGACAGCAGTAAAGTGAAACAAATTAGACAAATTTGCACACAGTCCGCGATCTGGGCCGAGGACAATTCACAACGTTACTGCCACAATTACAAGCAAATGCTCCTCATGCAACAAGAAAAAACACGTTTTAGCTGTAAACAGCACGAGTGCGTGGAGTTGGTTGTATTCTAAAAACAGCACAGACAACAATTAAAGCAGACACGCTACTTGTGTCATCTGCCTTCTTGCTGTTTTTTAAATATCGGTCACAGTTGCAAAGCTACGCACATGATCTATGAACGAAAGCAACGGACGTGCATATAAAGCTTGGTGAGCCGATTCATACTCATATATGTTTAATTTTGAAAGTTCCAGTAAAAGCGATAGTAGCAGCAGCAGTAAAGTGGGTTCGTTTACCAGCTCGCTCACAACGTACGCATTGTATGATTTAACTCGACGGCTCGCAAGGGGGCTACTAAGAAGCTTTAAGTGAAGGAAATACGCTTTCGTTATCTCACTGCAACGAATGAAAGCCTCTGACGCTCATACCGCGGTCAGCAGTGAGAAAGTTAATTAAATGCAGCAATGCGCTGCATGGGTAAATAAGAAGGGCATAGAGTAGTCATCCTATAGAGATGGAGAAAAATAGACTTAAGAACCCGATAAACATCATAGGACGACATCCACGCTAGTTGAGTGCATGCATTTCTGGCGCGTGGAAGATGTCGCTGTTTTTTTGTTAATTTTTTTACATCGGTGCAACGCGTAGGAACTGCAGTGTTGAAGGCACGAACGAATAAATTATACTGCGATCACTGCGGGACCTGCGACAACCATTTCGTGTTCCTTCGAATTTCGAGATCACATCGACCACAGACCGAATGCGCAACCGGTTTTTTACGTGTCAGCAAGAGAACGGGTAATCGCACAACACTTACCGTAGCTCCAAGTACGTCGCGGTAGCACCAGCAGCTGGGCAACAAATGTCATCAAGCCCTGGCCCACCGCAGTGTCCGCAACTTGAAGCTTCTATAAGCATTCGCCAAAAACTAAAAGCGGACCACAGCCATACGTACGCGCGCTACGAGACGCAAGCCATGCGTCTGAGTTCGAGGGTAGTTATTTCAAAAAAGCAAAAACAAACAACAACGTGACGTCACATCCGGTAAAGTCAATTTGTCCTCCTTTCTCACCTTCTCTCAGCTAACGCATGCGCAGAGACCACGGAGCACTCGGGGGCGATGTTCAGGTCCGTATATCAACGGAGCCGTCTGTACGTTTAAAAAGCGCGCCAATTTCCTAACTTTGTCTTGCCTGGCATGTGCTGCCACTGTGCGGGAATACAGGGAATTTCAGCTCGCGTCTCTCTCTTTCGGCTTTCGTTGTATGGTTTGTTTGCTTCGGCGCGTTTGCTACTGCTTGCGCATTAGCGGGCGCGGGCGCGCGGCGGTTAGTTTTGGTTTTGTTCCGCACGCGGTTTCGGCTTCTTTCGCTCGCAAAACTGACGGCTATCTCGTTGTAATCACTCAAAGGGTGACCACCTGTTACTCGCTCGTTTGTTGCTCACCGGGGTGCACATACAAAGGATGCTGCCGTGCATGCGTTTACTTTTTTGTTTGACTCGCTAAACATAATTGCCTCCGGTTGGTGATCAGATTGAAGGATGAGCGAAAGTTTGCCGCAACGTTTTACTTTTCTGAGGAGCTCACAACCACACAGTTTTCTCGAGTTTGCTCACCTCGCAGTTCGATTACGCTGCGGAGGTGCGCGCCGACTGCTCTGCATGCAAGAGAGTCGAGCCGCAATTCCTCCCCTGCGAACCCAAGTACCGGGTCGGAGTCAGATTCATTGGATGTGAACCCGTCAGATGAGGAGTTACTCACCAGTTCAGACTTGGAACCTGACGAAAGAGCGACATCGCAAAAGCGTGCGCGGAATGACGATGCTGACTGAGTGACTTTTCTCCCTCCTTGTTTGCATTTGACGCCACACATTCTGGACAAGTGTCCAGCTCTAATAATTAATTAATTTATGGGGTTTTACGTGCCAAAACAACTTTCTGATTATGAGGCACGCCGTAGTGGGGGACTCCGGAAATTTCGACCACCTGGGGTTCTTTAACGTGCACCTAAATCTAAGTACACGGGTGTTTTCGCATTTCGCCCCCATCGAAATGCGGCCGCCGTGGCCGGGATTCGATACCGCGACCTCGTGCTCAGCAGCCTAACACCATAGCCACTGAGCAACCGCGGCGGATCGTGTCCAGCTCTAAGTCGCCCCCATACGAAAGAGAACTCGACTACTTCAAGCTTTTTTTAACCAACGTGTAGTCTCGCAGATCGTGACTGAAACAAACAAGTACGCAAAACAGAAGGTTCACGAGCGTAGTCTGCCCCGAAAGTCGCGACTCAAGTCGTGGCAGGAGACGGACGTCGCAGAACTTTACTGCTTTCTAGCGGTTGGGCTATTCATGGGCCTGGTGCGGAAAAATACTCTTCTTGCCTGTTGGTGCGAGTGCGGCACTTCAGTTGAATCACAGATGGAAAGGCCACCTGAAGGCAATGAGACCGGTGATGGAAGCAATACAAGAAAGATGTGCCGCACGTTTCGTTCCTTTTCAATACTTGTGCATAGACGCGTCTCTGTTGCCTTGGATAGGACGCCTTGCTTTTCGACAGTGTATACCTTCTAATAGACATCGGTTTGGTGTAAAAGCTGGTCGCGATTTGTGATGTCAACACAGGATATACCTTGCAGTTTATCGTGGACACTGGAGCTACTACAGCTGTAACCATATTGAAAGAGCTGGGATTTACAGGGGACGTTGTGGTGGAGCCGCTTGGAGATTTGCTCGGAAGGGAACATTCCCTGGTCATTGACAATTGGTAAATCAACCCAGCCTTGTTCAAGTTTCTCCACAGCACGCAGACGAGTGCTTGTCGTACGGTGCGAACAAATGGGAGAGGGCTTCCTAAGTTCGCAAGGAAGCTTCAACAAGGACAAATTGATAGCTTTCACACGAACACCATGCTGGCCCTGAAGTGGCGGGATAGAAGAGATATGCACATGCTGTCGACAATGTATGGAGCGGACCTTGTCGAAACGGAGAAGGTGTACTGGAGGACGGGTGAAAAGAAGTCGAAATGCGTGTTAGAATGAAAAAAAAGAGTGGGGGGCTGGTAGACAAAGTTGACACGCAACTGAGCTTTTGCGAAAGTATTAGTAAGACAATGAAGAGGAATAAGAATTTTTTTTTTTTTTTGCTTGCTTGACATGTCGCTGCTCAGCGCATTATTTTTATTCTTTTTCGTGAGAACACCGCGTCGACAACAAAATCTGTCGAGTTCAAACGGCTTATAGTGAGCGAACTCATTGAAGAACATCAGTCTGAGAAAAGCAAACGGAGAAGGCCAACTGGGGAAAATCCTCTAAGGTTGACAGCGCGACACTTCATTTAAAGGTGGCCTCCCACCCCTGCTCAGGGAAGCAGTACCCAGAGGAGATGCCACCTCTGCGCCAACAATTAGCAGCAATAAGTTCGCAAGGACACAATGTACATGTACGTTGAGTGGAACAAAGTGCTCTGGGTGCAGCCATGCTTGAAAGACTACCACACGGAAAAGAAATACGAGTGTAAGGGGAACATTTGAGACTTGCGAAAAATTCTGGTGTGTGCATTTGTCTTGTGTATATTTTTTCGTGTGTGCATTTTGTATAACAATGCATCAATTTTTTTTAAATTCTTATAACTTTATTTCTTACCTTTACTGTTTTTCATGAATAAACAGTACATATACACCAATGCAAAACATTTCTTTCTTACTTTACGGTCACCTTAGAAAAATTACGGTAATTTTTTTTCGAAATAGTTTCCCCTGAAAAGTGTAAATCCGTAATAAAAAAATCGACACTGGGTGGTCGCATGTGTCGAGAAAAATCTACTCTGAAAGGGTTAATTGGGTTATCAAGAACTTGTCAGTCTAAGTCTACACGCGTATTCAGCTTGGCTCATTTGTTCGGAATCCAAGAACGTCGAAACGTTTTCTGACTGTGCGTTGGTTCTGCCCACTTGGTTTCGAGAAGTAATGCAATTGAATCTCAGTTAGTATACGATCACGGCCAGTGATCACTATATTAATTTCTAAGTGATGCATATCTGAAAAAAAATTCCTCTATAGAAATCTGCCCGTGTCTTAAAATTTCCGCTAACATGAGCACTCCTTCGCGTCGTTCTAGTAGATACGAATCTTTGAATCGACGCCGATGGAAGAAACGCCATGAGGTGCCGAATTGACAGGCGCGCTTCTTTTGCCGTTCTAGTGATGGCGAGAGTTGTTGTACGTGTGGCCAGCCTGTAGTGCTAAACCTTGTGGAAAATGTCAGAGACCTTAACAATGTAACGCAGCCGTTACGGGAGGGATTAGGTGGAATAGAGTGGGCTGATTGGTTATTGCGGACTTTGCAGAACTTGATCCAACGAAACTACTACCCCAAAAGGAAGTGGGCGAAATTAGTTTGAATTGTGAGTCTAGATTTGTTCGTTCGACATTATCACAAATCGATGAGCAGAAGCACACGAAATGACAGGAAAGCAGAGGACAGACACTTTTTTTTTCTTGTGCCGAGTTGGGTTTATCTGCAATGTTATTTCTCACAGAAATACCGGTTTTACGAACAAGACATAGCCGTTCATCGAAGTACATTTGTGGAAAAATTAAGAAACACAGCGACGGCGATCACGACTCTACGGAGTCTTCTCTTAGTTGGCTTGTTCCCCCTTTGTACCTCCCGTTCCCTTTGGAAGTGGGCAGGGGTCATGTCCCCTTGTTGGACTCCTGCCCCTTTCGTCCTAGCATGTACACGTGGGAATTTTCTCATGTATGTTTTTCGAAGTTAACACGTGTCATATACCCATAACAACACTTTCGATTAGTTACCTAGTGTCGAGTTACCTTATCTCAATTAAGGGGCTAAATTGCAGAAAATCATCATTTTGAAAATGCATGGTGCGAGGTTAGACAAGTGACTCAGCAACCCACCTGGGGAAGGGGGGGATCACAGCTATCAAAAGCCGGGCAAGTTATCCAGATTGCGACACACTGCTTGTTAGTGGTGGAAACGCGGGACTTTGTATTGATGGTGTAACGTTACGTTCTATCGCTGGAAAGGAGCAAAGCGGGCCGAAATTGGCCACTCTATTCCCCAGAAACAAATTCGAAATTCGCGCCAAAAGGTAGGCAGCGAAACGAGTCCGCATAGAGCTCACATGTAACCATAGATGCCGCCACCTTATCGTTCATATGCTGCCTCCAACTTGCTCTTTCTCTCTCTCTTATGTTTCGCGCTCAATGGAAATCGAGCTGATGATGACGATCACACCGGCAGCATCAGTATGGTGACGCGGTTGCGTGGGTGAGCCTCGTTACGCGTGGATGCGGCGGTGTTATACTGGATGGTTCACGTAACTTGTGCCAAGGTTTAAATAAAAGTGGTTAGCCGCAGCTGAATTGAACCAAAATCAATATGGTTTGCAGTCATGTGACCCTCCTTGGACTATTGTTTTATATTCCGCTTAATTAGTTATTTAAAATGAACTATGCTAAATTTTAATATTCACTGTAGGGCCAAAGGCGTTTCGTTTCGTCGTAGAGGGGGGTTGAGATACGATCAATGCAACTTTTTGTGGCAACGTACAGGCTGCGTGGCGATATTTTTCGGCGTTTCAAGGAAGCCCGCGAAATATGAAATAAATCCACGTGACTGGGCTCGTGCGCTAACGTATTGCAGCGCTGTCACCCGTGCGTTCAGTCTATCACTTATCAGGGAGGACGGCGCTTCCTTGCTGCGTGCCACCGCCAAAGATGCTGACGCACTGTAAAGCCGATGCCTGGAGCCGTGGCCGTTCACTTCGCCAAGGTCCTCGCGCACGGTTCTTCCGCACGAATCGCGAATACGAGCGCTGCAGGCTTGCAAAGCACGCCCAACAGGCGTCTCCCGCCGCCAGGTACGGTAACCCTTAACTGCTCAGTGTCGACGACCGAGCGTCATCTACTCCAGCACGTGGTGGCGACGCCCGAAAGACAATCCTAGCTACCCGAGGATGGCATACGTAATAAGGAAACCGTACCTATATGGGCGCAATTCTCAGGGAATACTTGCCGCCATCCCCTGTTCTTTTGTTGGATTTGTCCGTGAGCAGCCGACAGTGCCCGCTTCCACATGTGGGTAAGGGGGGTGGGTTAATGCAGACTTGTAGAGGTGGGCAAATTTTCCAGTTGGAGCCGAGTAGACCCTGTGCGATATACACATGCTGGTGATGAGTGCCCTGAAGAACCAATATGCCTCCTAGCGCAGCTGGTGGATAGGCCAGACCTCCATTATCAGGGCTTCAAGCAGCTTTCTGTAGACACAAGTGATGGTGGTCGGGACTCGAGAAGCCGTATTGCCGACTTTCTAAGGGGAGGGAGGGGGAGGCGCAAATGGCTTACGTTGCTCTTCAGTTGTTAGAGCGGGGGGGGGGGGGTAGGGTAGACAAGTTCCCCTCCCCCTGCAACTCCCTTCCCCCCCGTAAATACGCCTATGAGCAGTGAGTAGAGAGAGCACAGACGCACGATAACAGGCGAAAACAGTGTTACATTTCCGATGCCAGAAAGAATAAAGATGCAGGGCACATTTGTCATTGATATGGTAGCGGCATTCACTAATTAATGCGGAAACCAGTGCCTCGGGAGCTTATTAAGATGAAGCGACCGCTACCGGTCTCGTAGCCGGAACAGCCGACTGTAATAAAGCGGCACACTTTTCCGCACGCCTTCTCTCTTCCGGCTACTTTGTGTCTTTTTGCGCCATTTCCTTCCTTCTCAGCATCGTTAATCTCTTTTCCAGACTTGATGGAACGAGCAATATCTCATTCCTCTCCATCTCTGTCCTTTATTTTTTGTAGCATTGTCTCTAGCCTCATATGTCTTCTTGCGCTAAAGCTCAGCACTGTTGAGGTACCTTGTGCAATGGGACGGTAGAAATACAAAGAACCTGAGGCGCAGCTCTTCCTGCCTGGACGGTAACCTCAATGCAGAAAGAGTTATGAGAGCCGGCGCCTCTCTTGCAATGAGGAGCAGAAACGCAGGCGAAAGCTTTCAGCATCCGTTACACGCGACTGCATCTGTAGAAGGGCGCCGACGCTTCCTTCTTCATGACACCTACTTCGTTCTTCCACGCTAAGCCACCGCTACCCGAGACGTTTTTCAGTAAGCAGCTTAAAGTCTTTTATCTAGTCGCTTCCTTGTGCTTAGCGAGAAGCGGGTAAGAGCTAATTCTGTTACGTTGTGGTGACGGGGGAGTCAGGTGAACAACCACAGCAGCACAATTCAAATCACGGAACTGTTTATTGTTTGGACCTGTGCCAAGCAAAACGGGTGGCACTTAGAACAATAATAGCGTCGAGCACACTCGACGCTATTATTATAACGCTATTATATAAATAAGATTTCGTCGATCGTCGAAATCTTATCTGCGGGTAAAGCACGTCGACTTCTTACGTGACTCGCTGTGTAATCGCTGGTGCATGCTTGCCTTCCAGAGAGTACTAAGCAATTGGTGCCGCGCCTACAGGCCGATTACACAAAGTTCGTTGACAACAGACAATTGATGGAACCTACGACAACGTTGTAGAAACTTCCCATGCAAAAAGGCGTGTCTTGCGCTGAGCGATAACTTTCAATATTTTTAAGGCGATAGCCTTAAGAGGCTCCTGGGTCGAAAAATTCGTTGTTCGGCGTTATCGAAAAAGTGACCGGCCGCCGTCATGGCAAGAAAATTGATTGCGCCACCACTGACGGTTGAACCTACCACCTTTGGTGTTAAATAATTAAGGCAAATTAGGGCATAGTTAGTTATGATAGAGTCATTTAAGCCACTCAAGCCCTCGATCTTTGTGGGTGTAGAACCCACCACCATTGGTATTAATCTGGGCGAAGTTAATTAGGGCACTCGAATCCACGACCTCCGGTGGAGAAAACAAGTAACCGGAAGTCACAACGCATTCGAAAAAAAAAAAACAAGTAAGTTAATGAATGTCTCGCAAGTGCGTAGGCTTTCGCCTTCATTCTGTTGAGTATATTCTAAAGTGATTCTCACCTTTTCAGCCATTGAAATGAGCTCATTGGAATAAAGACAAACAAGTGGAAGTGTCATTGTATTGGAGCGAACAACCATGTCGTCTTTTCTTAAGCATGGTATGCTTTTTCGTCCCGTTATTCCCGGTTTCACATGCGTGTTCAGAAGTTCCGAAGGCCATTGTGGAGTGAATCAGAATCCAAAACTTAAACAGTAAACGCCAAGCTTCGCGTGGCCTACAGCCAAGGTAAAGCAAATAACACCTTATTGTCTGACCGACGCTATTATATGGAATGAGTAAGGTCTCATTTGCGAAACGTAACCTGTAACCGGATATGGCAACAGCTCAGCTATCGAGAAAACTACGAACACCTCAGTGTTTGCAGAGTGCCTTAGTTAACTCTCTCATAATTACCTGCGTCCTAATTAACTTTGCCTTAATAACACCAAAGGTAGTGGGTTCGACCATCAATGGTGGCACCATCAATTTTGGCGCCATTACGTCGGGCAACAAATTTTTCGACCCACCTTCGCGATGCAGCCTGCAAAATTGGAATCGTTTATACATATATTTCGAATGCAGCAACTAATCGCGTGGCCACGTAGACATTGCAGGTGGTCGGAAAACTCGTAAAATCGCAGTGGCTTAAGTTCAGTTACAGATGAGAAGGAGGAGTATATAGCGAATTCAAATTCGCTATAGTTGGCAAGTGCGAGGAAGGTAAACTAATTAATTAATGGACGAACGGTTGAATTAACGCACAAACGATTGAATAAAGCTCAATGAATGAATTGTCAAAAGCATCGCGCGTAAACACGCCTCACAGGGGAGTTTCGTCGACAAACCTATGTAATCCCTCTTGCGTCCGAATTTCTACAGCAGAGGTGACTTATTGTTTTGCCGCCTATAGCCCATCTCGCGCTAGGGCATGCGTGGATGACGATTGCGACTTCAGCCTCGGCTGCCTCCCACGCGTTCCTAACGTAGCTCAGACACTTTGACACGTCCGGCAATAATAGACATCATGCACAGGGGAACCTCATTAGAACGAAGTCACGTTGGACGTGAAAATATGCTCAGTATATCCAGTATTCTTTATAAGCACGTATGCATTGCATGTTGACATTGGTGATATACAGTTTCTGTTTGCATATGTATATCCGATATGTGGCGATTGTATAAGGGGGCAATCAATAAAGTATGTATACTGATGTTCCACTAAAGAAGCATTGTGCCCTTAAATCCACTGCCTTGTCTATATATATATCAGAAGAATTCATCAAGCAAAGTTCCAAGGACAACATAGAAGAAAGCGGAAATTACTTGTACTTACTAATTGAGTTATAGAAATGATAAACTAATGGAAATGAACATGTATGAAAACCTATATGCTTGGAAAACGGCGCCGCGGTAGCTCAATTGGTAAGAGCATCACAGGCGTAATGCGAAGACGTGGGTTTGCAATCCACCTGAGGCCAGTTGCCTTTATCCCCTTTCATTTACCTTATTTTTATCATTTCTTTCACTCAATTAGCAAGTACATGAAATTTTCTCTACGTTGTCCTTGGTTTCATTGTTTGTTGGCATCATATTATATTAACAATAAAAGCCGGGCCCCACAGTTCTCTTTCTTATCTTATATAAATATGTGCTGGATACGCCGGCGATTTTTTTTAAAATCTCATTCATCTTTGTCTAGAATTTTAGCGTTATGGACTATCAACGCTTTCTCTATATAAATTAAGTAATAGAATTACAGTTGCTTATGCCTTCTGTCGCCGGAATATGAACAGAATCAGAATTTGAAAATCTTGGCAGGTTGTTCGGCTGTCTTCACCAAGGTTCCTTCGCGAGCTCAGTGTCAAATACTTTTTCGGAGCTTACTGAACCGACCATGATGGCAAAGCGTAGCCTCTACACTAAATATGCGTCAATGGCAAGAAGTCTGGGACAGATCATGAAAACTGAGAAGTCAAATGCATAACCGCAAGGACCCTTGAGCACTTTCAGCACGAGTATGTAAACGTTTTTTTCCCATGGAGAGGTGTTTAGAGCATCGTTCTCGCTGATGTGGTTTGGCTGAGCAGAGAGAGAGAAAGGCAAAGGAAAGAGAGGGAGTTTAACTAGAGAATATGTCTCGCTGGCTAACCTGTACCGGGGAAGGAGGAAACAGATGCGAAAGATTAGAAAAAAAGGAAAAAACCAAGTAACCAGAACACGCACGCAGACTTTTACTCTATCAAAACGAGCCGATTGACTGTACAACAAAGCTATACATAATCCATTGCGACATACACGTAATGTGGCTCTGAGACTGAGTACATTATGAACGCTGGATCAACGAAAGACTCCTTCCAGTGCAGCACGTAGACACTGAATTGCTTCACGAACGGTACAAAGGCGATGCCACCCCGCGTTCCACGCGCAGGGAGAGTGATTCGTCACAGTCCGAAGGCTATTGCCCCCACTACTGCAACACGGCTCGAATTTGCCGAGCGAGAGTGTGTGTGCGCGCGTGAGCGCCCAGACAGTGATACGCGTGCTCGCCCAGATTAAAGTGGCTAGGCCACGAGATTTAGGCGGGACACGTCTCGGCTTTACGACCTGGGTTGCTACCCCTTTCTTATGGGCGATTTGTTTTGTCCCCTTTTCGGGGCGGCGTCACGTCGCGTTGGGATAATGCTCAATGGCTTCAGCAAGACTGCGCTACGAGTGGCTGGTGGCCATGGATGTAGAATCACTGGAATAGAATGATTCAGAGAAGCAAACCGCTGTGTTTTATCTAACTGGCCAACGCGGGTTGGATTCAAAATGTATTGTACTGGTGGAGTTTCAGACGAACGCACGACTACACCGAGAAAGTGCAGGTCTTTGTTTTTGCATGAAACGTATGTAACAGCAGCTCTCCCCGCCAGACTTCCATGTGTCTAGTCTGAAGGCACAAATGCAATATAACACTTTTGAACCGAGGGTGAAATCAAGCTAGCATGGTTAAGCGCGAGCAAAACACAGGGCTCTTGGCGTTCTTTGAGCTGCAGTCTTCCGATGAACATCCCCAGTGACGTTCCGTGTTACCACATACACTAGAACACACAAACACTAAAAGACACTAAGTTGTAGGGTGAGCTGTATCAGGGACGCAGCCGCGGTAGGGCATGTGAAAGTTTGTCTTCGCGTTTACTTAGCGTGTATGGGCAGTAGGGTTCACAAATGACTTAACCAAATACATAAGTGACATTTATCCACGCATTACAAACCTGACGTGCTAAATTCACAGTACAGACAATGAGGGTCCTATGGTGTAATCTTGCGATCGTGCTTGCGCCCTATTAACAGTCGACCCACAGTGTTCAAAGGTGGCGGGCGCGTATTGGCATTCCTATGTCTTGCAGCCCGAGTCTCTTCAGGGCATTTCAGGACCCTCGCTGCGTCTTGATGCGGCGCACGTGGTCTACGACGCCCTACTCCGACGGGAATCCATCTTGTGTCTCTACGAAACGTGGAACGACTGCTTCGTTCACGTCGACGGCTACACCGACGTCACGTGCGCCCGTCGAGTCGACTCGATCGCAAGCTGGCGGAGGTGCCAACAACCACGAGGCGCTCGTGTTTGGACTTGACCTTCGCCAAGAACCTGTACATCGTTCGTCGCGGAACCCTTGGCCGTCTACCATGGCGGCCACAAAGTTATAGTAGCTTGCGCGAAATAATGAACTACACAAAAATATTTATGTATCTCTGTGTTGTATGACGTAGACCATATACACAGCTTCGCTGGTCATCCACCTTCACAGAGTGGAATGGCGGCCGATTTTTTTTTTTTTTCGGGGACATTGCCCCAATTTCAGGCCACGCGGCCGTGGGCGCGTCCATTTCAAAACGCTTCGCGACAAATCGGCTAGGGCAGGGCGCATGCGAAATCGCGCCTTGAAAAAGTCGGATTCTGCCCCAAATTCTCAGCTGGCTGAGTTTGTTTTCTCTGTTTGGTAGTACATCTGCAGCACAAAAGTATCACGAAGTTGAATGGCCGGGAGCTAGTTTCAGCGGGGAAGCGGATGTCTTGCTCTGTGCCAGCCGTAAGCCCCTAGCGAGGGAAATGCTGCAGAAGTTGGCCCAGCTGTTAAAGGTGTGCCGGGCAGACGAGCAGGAGTTGCCCCAGCATCTCAGGTTCTCCACACAGGGCACAAGCTGGAGAGGTGGCGAGTTCAAGCCGGTAGCGTCGTGCTCCTGTCCAGCAGGAGTCGATCCTCTGGCGCAGTAAGAGTGAAGTCTCCCTGTGCGCAGGGCCGCGCTGCGGGAGTGGCCGTGGTGGGCTGCCCAGGGACACCCGCTTGTTGGGTTGGCAGGCAGGGAGGTTCCATCACAACCTGTGCCTGGTGAAGTCCCCGGCTGTGACTGCAGGGCTTAGTGAGATGGCGCCGTGGTGGGCGCTGTTCACCATGGCATCGGCTTCCTCGTTCCCTGGGATGCCTGCGTGGGCAAAAATCTAGTTCCTCTTGGGTACTAGGCGAGAACACACACAAGAAACAAGGAAGGAGACGGGACAGTCTACTTCTTTGTTTCTTGTGTGTGTGTTCGCGCCTAGTAACCAAGATGAATTGTGGCCAACTCGCCCAACAAGGCGTCCTTTTAGAACAATCTAGGGAAAGGACAATGGGCAGCCTGCGCCCTGGAGTACTGCCAGCCGGGTTGAGAGGACACCGATCGCCATGCTGGCCATCACCGGCCTCAATAGATTGAGGAGATCCATCTTGGAGTCGCAGAAGATGGCTTCCGGGGTCTCAGTAAGCTCCTCCGTGAGTAGGTCGACGGCCAGGTACAGGCCCGCCTCCTCCGCTGCCGTAGAGCTCGTATGTGATGGGATGCGACACTGCTTAGTTTTTCGCAGAGCAGGTGCCACACAGGCCACCGTTCCCGAACCTGTGACTGGAACCACTGAGCCGTCGGTGAAAACCGGGAGGTGACCTCCGTGGACCTCGTGCAAGTAAGAGGCAGCCGTCGGCTGCAGGACACCGGTCGGAGAGCGGGCCTTGGAGCCGCCCGGGAGCTCGGTGGTGATAGAGATGTGGGTCTCTTAGGTGAGGGCAGCTGTATTCCGATCCTAGTTCCCAATCGCCTCCTCGTAGAGGCAGCATGGGCACCACATCTGTGATGAGGGCCGCGAACACACGCGGGACAGCAGGGCACTGCCATCTGGAGCATGGTGGAGGCGGTCAACATGGCGCAGTCCCTGTTGCAACAGGAGGAGCGACAGGGGTCATGCTCCCGTCTCAGCAAGGGTGGCAGCGAGCCGCGAAGTGCGGGGAATGCCCAGGCAAAGCCGGGTGGCTGCCCGGTGCTGCAGCTCTAGCTGTTCTGAAAGAGCACACTCCACAGACTTAGGATGTCCCTAAAAGCTTTCCGTCTTCCATAGACAACTTGCTAGGGAAATGGGTAATGATCCATTCACCCAGTCCGATGGATCGTATGAGTATCGCACACCGCCTCTGAGGAGGACAAGGTTGACACAAAGTCCATGCGCCGCCCCCAAGCTGATCCTGGAAATGGGTAAGCAAACATACCTGACCCAGTGTTTCGCTGATGACCGGGGAGACGGCGATGCTCAAGCTCGCCAGCAGGTGAAGCTTCTCGAAGTCTTGGCGCCTTTCGCTGAAGTTTTGGGAAAACATCCGTCGCGTCGCTCATACGTCGACCTCTAGTTTGGCGTCACTACCAACCTCTCAGTGTCCACGTTGACTCGATGGAATGCTGCTTGACATCGGTACCGCAATGACTCCGGCCTACGATCTTCGGCAATTACGCCAAACATAACAATATTCCTTCGTAGTAACGTGTTCTTTAGCGCCGGAGATCCCGTGCCTCAGTCTGCACCGAGTCATTACTCCTCGTTTCATCGACAGAAAAAGAAACTTCTAAATACCAGTACAGTTAAATAAACATTTCATTTAATTAAACCGATTGCACAATGAAATGCAGTGCGAAGGTGCTACCGGAATTAAATTGCCGGTCTACCAGATGGCTCTTCGAGCACATATTAGAAATTCCAGTTTCTTATCCCTCGACAATTTTGTGTGATGCCATCACAAGGAGTGATATTTGAGATATGGATGGTGCGCTCTCCAGTTAATAAAGCATCACGAGAGACAGACGCACTTCTTTCGCTCTATTTTTCTGTTTATCTTGGAATGACATTCGTTTAATCTTCGGCAGCTGAAGGTCCAGATAGTGCGCAGCGTCCGTCACTGGATTAATGTATTCTGCTCGAGCAGAGGTGCTCGAGCAGATACATTTTACAGTGCTGCTAAGATCTATCCATTGTGAAGGTTACCGCAAGACAATTATAGAAAGTTAAAGAGATGTAATGAAATGTGCCGATTTGGCCTATATGGTAGTTACGTCATACCGTACCTGCATGCGCGCAGGTCTGCCGGAGGTAGTAGTTGAAACTCTTTGCAGCCAGCTGACCAGTTCGTTGGGAAATTTCTTGTACTGACCATACCTTTCATGACAAAATTAGATTCTTAGGTTTTGCATACCAAAACCACGATCTGATTTTAAGACATGCCGTAGTGGGGACTTCGCATTAATTTCGACCACCTACAGTTTTTCCTTCGGCACTCGGTACGCGAGTCTTCTTGCATTCCGCCCCCATTGGTATGCAACCTCCACGGCGGGGTTTCAACTCGCTACCTCGACCTGAGCATCGCGGCGGGTGTTATGCATGCTTGAAGCTCACGTTACTGGCCTACGGTCCGAGCGAAAACAGTACGCGCCAGAAGAACAATGCCAAAACCTCACTTGTGCAAAACAACTGCGCTTGCTTCAATCACCTGTACAGCTCATTTCTGGGCAGTCCTTGTCAATGCAGCTTAACTGATATAAGATATGGACAAATAGTTTTCTGAAGAACAGTAGATGTTTGACTGTCCGACGGCCTGTTACACTGACTGAGGCTGCAAACGCTGACTTTCTCCTCTTTCCACGCAACAAAGTACGAATGCGCGAGTAGCCGGCACGACTTCGGATCGTCGACGGCGTTTCCAAAGTACAGCGACAAAAAAATCGTTTATTGCGTATTCACGATCGTGAATACAACCTCGTCGAAAGCGCCGTACCCGCCCGACTTTCGGCTGTGCTGTCATCCGCTTTTTTCGATTTACTCCAGCTGGCTGCTCGTGAAAATGCATTATCACGTTATTTGCTCTTTAGGGGCCATTCACAGATATACGAGTTCTCAACACTAAATAGAGGATGAAGCTTAAGACGCCGCCATTACTGCTCGCGGAATGTGATGGCTGACCCAGCACATTGAGAACCAGCGTGACTGTTCGCAAGACCTCCTGGATCAGGTTGAACCCGTGGTCATAGTTACCTACAATAATTACTAGAACTGTGCCACCATGTCTTCGGGAGCTGCAAGCATGGTGCTTCAGTCAGCATAGGAATGGGGGTGGCTACTTAGTGCACTTGTCTAAACTTCGTTCTTATGCCATAAGACGACATTGTGATCCCTAAATTATCAATTTTCAATAGAATATTGCATTACAATTGCAAAAACGCGCAATGATTACCCACGTGTGCACTCGTATTACCTGCTGCGTTTAGGAAAACACAATTTGTTCGAAAGTGAGGCCGATAAGCACTGATAAATTGTGTGGTCAAACCGAGCCAAAAGAACGTCTGAAGCCACAAGTACCAAGATCAGACAGCTCCGTGTGGGAACCATAATTCCCTTCGTGGCTCAACGATTGCAGCGCCAGAGTTCCCTCTTGTAATATTTGTAGCGTCGAAGGCAAATTCCTGGGATTTACGTCATATCAGCTAACAAGCATGTGCGCACGTCCGCGCTTAAGGGACCATTTAAATGCTGCTGATAAGAAAATTATACGACTACAGCAGGCCCGTAGCTTTGCCCTGCTTCAACAGTATATATTGCTCCATTCGCCTGCCAGCCTTGTCCAACAGTATATACAGGGTGTCCCAACTATCATGCACTAAGACTAAAAAATATGCGAATGCCACGTAGCTCGACAGAATCAAGGTAATGTTGTTCGCCGTCGCTTGGAGATGCTCAGAATGTAGTTCTGCGTTCGGCCTAATTACATATTTATCTTAATTCATTATTCAACTTTCCAAATGTAATGGATGAGAAGTGTCAATAAGAAAATGGCAAAGCAACACGAAAAAGTCCCGATAAAACTTTCTGTTGCACTGTACGTGCTACATAAATGTGTTTTTCCGAGCGTGAAAGAAGCCCGCGAATACACGCAAGATTGCCGCGCGACTGGCCGCTCCAGGCACCTTTGCGTGTATTCGCGGGCACAATCCACAGGAACGCACTGCTAGGCGGCACTTGTCACAGTCGTCACGCGTAGAGCGTGCCTCACTTCTGATGAGGTAGTTGCTGGTAAAACGCTAACCGCAGGAAATATTTTATTTATTTTGTCATAGGACGAAGCGTCGTCCTCTCAACAAATTGCCTATTTATTACTCCTTTACTTCGTCACTTGTTTCAGTGTTTTTTGTTGTTGTTGTTTTTTCATTCTACCGCTATTTTTATCACTACATAAGATGCCGTCTGAATTGAGGGTATGACTTTCTGTATGACTGCAACCAGTGACTGGAGACTCGATCAGGCAAATAGTGAAAGGCGAGTATAACAACAATGAAACATCAACGTCTCTAGCAGCAAAGTTTGCAAGAAAGCAACGGCAACGTGCGAAGACTGAGAAATAACCGACCGGCAGGTGTCCTTCGGCAGCCCGTGTTCTGGCCGATAGTATTTCCAGGGCGCTGTCCCACAGACCTGGACAGTCTTCAGCGCTTCCGCCTTTCCCGAGACACAGGCGTTGGGTCCTGCCCTGCTGCACTACCATTGATCAATGACTGCCGACTGTCCAGGTTCCGCGGGTGAGCTAGACTGCATTGTCAAGCCGCGGTGTACATCAGCGGCCGCGCGAACTGCCACAGCCATATATATATATATGCGGCACGTAACAAGATCAGCCCGCTTAGAGAGTCACAATCGCCTCAGCTCAGCTCAAGCAAGACTCACAATCCGACGCTCCGCCTCCATCATGTCGCCGTCCCGTCAGCGCCTGGCTGCAACACCTCTGGTGATCTTTCCAAGCACATCTGCTCCCATCAGTAGACTATCAGGATTTATGCTAACAGGACGTTCTAGCTCGCAAACGAACTTTGCCATTTCGGAGTCATTTCTCAGGACAATAAGAAGTATTTCTCGTAATTTTGGCCTTCGGCTTTTCTATAATGATACCTCAAGGCTCTGGACGTTCTTACAGGTATTTACAGCGGAAGATTGCGCTCATTTCTCAACTTACCCGTCTCCATCCTTCTTCATTACCCCCTTGCAGGCAAACAATGGTACACGAAGTCTTAACCGTCAAAACAAGCAAATAATTAGGCGAACTTTTTTCATAAATAAGATCCACCTTTATTCTCTCCATAAACAATGTTTGGGAGAAAACGCACATACCAACGATAACACACGGGGATCAAAATAAAATAAAAAGACGCGCAATTCTTGTCATCGTCAAAACAAAATGTACACTTACAAAATACCGGGATTTAACGGGAAAGAAAGTACTATCAACAGTGACAAAGTAGCTACTTGATATGCATTTACACCTAACCGCGCACGGCTATAATGTATGACATCTATGTGGCGACACACAGTACTAGTAGATATACTTTAATTAATGAGACGCTTAACTAAACGTCAGTAAGGTTATCCAGAGTCTGCTCGATTCACGTTTGACTGACTGTGCCCCCTGCATGAGCACACGCTTCACTCTGCCACAATACCTTATTTGCCTGCGCAAAAATGTGTCAACTGCTTAACGATGCCTCGGTTTCCCCTCCGAGTACTGTTGGTTAGAATTCAGCCAGTACACACGGTGTCTCGTCCACTGATATCGCTGTTTGCCATCAACTCTGGCATTTTCGGAGGACGTGTTGGGACGTTTTTCCCAAATCAATTGGCCATGCCTGTAGAAAACGAAAGTTGTGTACGGCTCGTCAACATGATACGCGGGCGAAGTCATAGTGGGTCCTTCATTTCAACGTGCATTTATCAGTTTTTTTTTTCCAGACAAGCAGACCGAGTAACTACAATTTGTGGCCCAGAGCACTGTGGACTTCTCTAAAAAAAAACACTGAAAACACTGACTGGCACATGGTGATGCCGCAAAAAAAAGAATAGGCCGTACACGCCAGAACCATGCACTGATCGACTAGCCCAATCAGCCTATTGTACCTGCACTTCAGGGATTCAATGAAATGTGTGTGCAACTTGCCACACCGGCGCCATCGTCACCTGCGTGGTCTCTGCACCGGGACCACTAGAATTCTTCCGGGTCTGGTGCCATCAGACACGCGCGCGTCGAGCAGACCCGCCGCAATGACAAACAGAAATCGCACGTCGGAAATATTTCAGTGAACTTTCAGGATCAACATTGTGCGCACACCTGCCCGGTTACATTTTGCGCAGTCTTTGACTAGTCGCTTCTACAAGCACGTTGATGTTAGATAACAACGTGCTGCTGCTGCAGCACATCCTTACAATAGGCTAATGTGAAAAATGCACGACAGTTACCTCTAAGAAAACTACGCGAGGTTTGTTCAACGCAAGTGCACATTCAAGTGTCTGCATCAGTACAAATATATTATTGTCCCATAGGTGGCATACATTTTGCTCCCTGTGCTACAAATGCGCACAATAACATGTCGTCCATATCCGCCACATTTCGTCGGCTACCGTGTATTCAAGAAAAACAGGTCATCGATCCCAAGTAATCTGCTCTTCTGGAACAAAATCGCCTACGTCAGACTGGAATAACTTACAGGCGGTATTTGTAACAGGTCTGAATATCGCTCCAAATGACTCCAAATATCCGTACTAAAAGTTAAGAGGCATGACCAACATCTTCCGCTATAGTGATGAAAGAGTATGGATATTAAACATCGCTGCATCATTCAGCGAATTATCCCGGAAGGTCATATACTGTGCGTGCACAGATGGTATACCACAGTGTGATACTCTCTTCAGTAAGGCATTTGCGCCCCGAACTTTGCGCACCAATGGTACGTAATGCCAATCGTGACGTGTTCATGGCAGTTTCACTGGCTAGTTTTACGATTCGAATAGTTTCGAATGCATTACAACCGCGTTGCCCGGCACAACAATCCAAGGCGTGAATAAGCATCTATAAAGAGTGACTGTCCCGAATACTGCATCGACCGCTTATTACAGGCCGTTCATTTCTATGCAGCACCGTCGTTTCTATGCAGCACAGTATACAGCACAGTCGTGCACGGCTTGTGACCCTGGCACAGCCACCGCTGCCACCTGACTGGGCCGCGAGGGCAGCAAGAGGGAAGGGATATTAAACGACAGAAAAGGAGCTCATCCTTTCTTATACTATAAGCAGGCGCAAACCATGAAGCAAAATATGTGGCGCTAGTGAAACGTGCATCTGGTTAATGAATGTTGTATAATTAGGCGCTTCGCAGTACGCCTAATGGCTCTAAGACACCTTCCGCTTGGTCATTTGATCCGGATGCAATAAATACGCGTAGCGAATCTACGGGTAATCCGCGTAAAAATAACCAGCACCACTGGCGTCCTTATTAGCGGCTTATGTCACTTTCTCCTGTCATATTATCGTCACACATTAAAGCATTCCTGCATATAATCGTCACACATTAAAGCAAGCCCGTACGGTGCCTTCTGCGTCTCTGGGGAACCCTCTTTCAACACGTCACCATCGGAAGTGCGCTAAATGACATCGCGGCCAGCGCCGCTTCTGCCGTATAAAATAACCTCACCGGGAGTTTCTCTGATGGCCCTTGACGAAATTGACAACTTCTTCAGAAAGTAAAACCCCTACCTGACAGCTAAAGGCTGGTCGTTTCGGACGTAAGACGTAAGGCTGGTGGACCGTATTTGACGTTTCAAAGCGCTCAGTTACGATATCAGGAATGCCACACGCGTCTGTAGCTGGCTTTCTCGGTGCCGGCGCTACCCGTTAAACCTGTGCGCCGTCATCCGACTGTATCAACCTTACGGCTCCGTGCAACCCTATACTGCAACTTCTGCGTGTATGAGGCATTAAACAGAACAGACAAGTGAGAGAGAAAGAGAAAAGGATGCATAGAAAAGCAGAGAGGTTAGCCTGATGTAGTTCCGGTTGGCTACCCTGCGCGGGGGGAAGGAGTAGCGGGATAAAAGGAGAAAGACAGCCGAAGGCCAGAGAAAGAGAGGCGAAGACACAAACAAACCATGTACGCTATAGAGCTGTAGCGGGCAGCCTTCCTAAAGTAGACCGCAGCAACCATAGTACCGCGAATAAAGCCTTCTGCGCGGTGTTTCTTTGGGAGAACTGGCCTCGAGCTTTTAGTTCTGACAGAAGAAATACTGCAAAAGACAGAAACGCCGGAAAACAGAAATAAAAACCCTCCATAGCTGTTTTTTAAACCTTTTCCGCTCAATTCGCATTATTAGCTGGCGTATGAGCTATGCTTCGCACTCCAAGTTTTCATCCGAAATTCAGACGCAGCTGAGGCAGGGCAGAATAAAGAAAAGAAAAGGAAAGAAAAAGCCCAGCTTCACAGCTGCTACTCTACCCACACCCAACGGATGGCCGACAATTCAGGCAATCCGCTTTCCGTTTCTCTTCTTAGAAGCTCGCCTCCAATATAGCAGAAATATCGAACCGGGCTGTCTGCAGTGGCGGAAGCTTAGGGTCGGTTGGTCCCAGCGTGGCATATGCCCGGACTGCACTTCTACCGTCTTACACACTGCACGGCTTCAATGCTTGAAGGAAATGTCTGTCTGCATCATTCGTTAGCTAGGAGATCGGCTATATAGCAACGCTAACACTCCCCTACTCTAGCTTAAGAAACATGGAAACTTATCACGCAATGATGCACTATACACTTGAATCTACCTGCGTGCGCTTGAGTAGCCTCGCTATGAGCCTCAAGGCGTGATATCCTGCGCAAACTATGAAGGTAAGTGCTCTTTTTCAGTCAGGCGGTAGCAGCTGCAGTGAATACTCTCTACGAACGACTTCATAAAAACATATACAAATTACATCGTTTAGCTTTCCTAACGCAGTACTAGATGGCTGAATCTGGAGGTACTAAGAAAGTTACTCCTCTGAGTGAACGTTGCCTGGAATATTTCTGCCCTAGAGTCACTAACTGGGCGTGTTCTGAACATTGCTGCTCTTAAAAATCTTCACCTAGGATATTTAAGACTAATTGTTGTTTCTTAATTAACACTTTTTTCCTAGCATTATAATTTGCAATCACCCTTTGTTGCTCTCGTTACCTTTTAGCGCATTTCCTACCGGTGTAGCCCAGCTCACTTTTTTCTCCCAGGTTAAAAAGATAAAAAAAGCTTTATGTATCATTTAGCCTGTGTGTTTGCTTAAATTGCATGCAAATTAGTGCCATTGGCCGATACATAATGTGAACCCAGCAAATTCTTATTAAACTAATGGCGCCAAACCAAAATACGTTGCGTGCGGAAGTCTTCATGTGGTCGAGTTCCTTCTGATATCTTTTTTCATTGTTATCGACTGCCGCGTAAGACTTCCCACTGGACCGTGCGTGGATAACTATTGTGTCACACTGTATTCCACCGTAGTTTTCTTTCAAGAATAAATGCATGTTCGATATTAACGGCTCGGGGCACACCCACACAAAACACACACTGTTTTAACACAAACAAGTCCAGGAACAGAAATGCAGTCTCTCGATGGCCGCCGCTACAGCGGGATCCGCACAGTTTAGGATACCAAGTCAGCCCATTTCGTCACGCGCGTGATCACAAGCTTTGCGTGTAAGGACTGCGGTAGTTTCGAAGCGAGAATACACATCCATGTACAAAAGTCTGGCCCCACTCATTCCTGAATGTGGTCCCTTAAATTATTTCTCGCTCGGCGATGATCCCTGTGACAAGCTCTGGACGTCGGAATCTGCTACGACAGAACCACTGAAGCCAGGCGCTGCATACGTGACTAACGCTACAACAGAACAAGGAACAGGTGTTTTGCACCTAGGGTATTCGCATGACCATTCCAAGGTCATGCGAATATTGTCCTCTAAAACTGAAGCACAACGTCCACAGCACCAACGGGTTGAACTACACGCAAAACGGTTTCACGTGCACAGATTCACCGCACTCAGTTCGTTCAGTCAGGTCTAGGCTGTGTTTGGTGGGTTTGTTCGCGAGGCTCGCTGTTCCACTACACATAGCACCGCTTCTTTGGCGTTGTGGGGCTCCAGGATGTGACGCTGGACAAACGTGGGCGGAAGGAAATGGCGCCGATCACAGCATCCTTGCTAGGTGTAGGGTTTGCGCCGGGCGTCAGGACAGCCAGTAATAGAGAAGGACCACCACCAGCACCAGGCCAGCCACGATAAGCAAGAAGTCGACCAGGATTGACCGCTGGGGCCGTCGTCGGAAACGTGTGATTAGGGTTCCCTGCATGAAAAATATGTGTGAAATAAGGCGACATGAACGAAAGGATGCAGGATTATATCAGATTAGAGCGTAGCCGTTCCCAGATGAATTATAAGGTCCATCATGAATTCAAAACATATCGTACATGTAATCGGCTGACACAAGACGAGGTCAGTGGGAGATGTCTGCAGGAGAGGCCTCCCTCTTTTGCTGTACAACGCATAATGGCGTCATCAAAACGTCGACATATGTAAATAACAGTAAATGGTGCTGACGGTGTTGATGATTTTGAGACGTCATAAAGTGTCACAGACCACAGGTCATCAGCATGAAACGAAATGTCTGTCCCTCGTCCCATCCTCTGCTGTGCAGCTTTTAGATCGTCAAAGCAAGCCTAAGTAGCCAAAAGAATGTCTGCATAAAACCAAGCATCCAAGCTTTGCGTACTTCTGTAAAACATGAGATATACTTTACCACTCTTACATGAACATGGTCGCTTCGTGTGGCAGTCAAACTGCGCTCCCCATAGGGAATAGCAGACGACGATTTCTCCATAAGGTTATTTTATCCAGTTGCATACCAAAGGGAGAGCAGCCTCCGCCATTTCCTTTCGCAGCACAGGCACAAACACAAGCACACAAAACTGAAGACCCACCTATACGGCGTAAAACAGGCCACCAAACTCACTTACGCAGCTGTGTCGGCAAGAACACCGCGCAGGAGAAGACCATTCCAGGTTTGTCTATTAAGCGGGTTTAGAGGAAATAAAGAAAACATGGGATGGGATTTCCGAAGCTAGTAGTCCACCAGAACTAACAGAGAGCTTGACCAGCAGGGGTCCCAAAGTTTGGCGCCTCGGCGAACGTTGGGTTAGGCAAGGGCGGCGAGATTCACAATATAGATTTGCCGTCGCAGTTTTTGTATAAGCGTATCGTGCTTCCAGCGCCACTACATCTACAAGGCGATCCTGTGACAGAATCTAAAATAAAGACAGCAAATAAAGTGCCCGACCTACACGTTCGCCAATGTAAAATTTCTTTGCTTTCAAGTTGAAACGAAAGCAGCAGCCGTCGCATAGCGTGAAAGTTAATAGTCGAAAATCAAAGATAGTGGGAGGTAGATATAAAAGAAGGATGCGGGGAGATTAACTATAAACAGTATACTGCTTGCGTTGGAGGAAAAAAAATAAAGGCAAAGTTGGCGAGAGAACGACAGAGAAAGACAGAAAAGCAGGTGTCCGTAGGAGCTGGCTGGCGCGCACTAAAATATGCTAGAAGCAGACGTAAAGCAAAGCAAGGGAGATTAACCACAAGAACGTCTATTAACTCTAACATTTTTTCCTCTTCCCTGGAGTCTGGTGTTCGTCATCGTTGCCTCGCCTGACATACATATATATATATATATATATATATATATATATATATATATATATATATATATATATATATATATATATATATATATATTAATGATATCATAAGAAACCAACAAACAAGGACACCAAGGACAACGTAGGAGAAATTACTTGTACTTACTAATTGAATTGAATAAATGAGAAATTATTCAAAATGAAAGTGGATGAAAAAAAAAACAACTTGTCGCAGGTGGTGTACAAAACGCATTACGCGCATTACGCATTATGCGCGCGATGCTATTACCAGTTTAGCTGCCAGGGCGCCGTTTCCCCATCCACTTTCTGGAGTACTTATGTTTATCTACTAGAACTAACCCTGAGAATTATACATGTAAACAACTTGGGCAGGTGGGGTGCTATCCTGAACAGCGTCTAATTCACAATCTGGTCAGCTCCGATTGGCCCCGAGGGCTGCTAGGACCTCTCTGATTGGATCAAAATGCCGCCATTGCTGAATTCGACAATGTCCAGAAGAGTACTTTGGGTATGTGCTGGCTGCTGTATTACCGAGTAGACAACGTGTGGCCGCCGGGTATAGGTGCGCGTATGGCAAACTTGTTGCTGGGCTACTGTCTGGCCTGGTATAGACACCTTGGGTGGCCACTTATAGTGCAGTATAGGCACCTTGGGGCTCCACGTAATGAGCCCGTTTACCGCTGGGTACGCGTGCCCATTCTTGGAAAATCCCTCAGTATGCCGCTGAGACACAATGGGTAGGAAGCCTCAAATGCGTTTCGACGTGTGTAGTGCTTCTTTGCGCCTTTTGACAACGTTCTCCCCTCGACCAGGATCACGCATGGCCTACGTATAGCATACAGCTAACCGCTACAGGTGATGAGGCTGTCGTCGTGTCATTCGCTACTGCTGCTACCTCGCTAACACAGACAAGCTCCGCGGCGTTTAGAGTCCAGCATTACGCTGAATGAGAGCGTGTGTGTGGTGATTTTTTTTTCTACCGTGCAGTCGGACGAAGAAATATAATGGGATGAAGAAAGAGAGAAAGAAGTGCACAACCAGTAGTTGCGCGCGCAGGTGATGGAGTGAACACCGAGTCTGTAAACGGTTGCGAAACCTGCCGACTTCGGGATTTTTAGCAAAGCTCTTATCGCTTTACTGAGCCAGCAGTAAATATGCCCGATATATAGTGAAATGTCCGCGTGGCGCTATTCAGGCCAACGGACTGTGCTTTCATAACCAGAAACTGCCGCGCTCAGCGAGCATATTCTCACCGAGAATGAAGAATATGTTATCTGCTGAATAAGTGGTGTCATCAAATCTGAAGCAGCCCTCAGGAGATATTACAAATCAATATATACTTCAGCAATTCCCAAATGCCTAAATTACGTATGACAGCAGTTGTTCAAAAGCGTTTGAACAGCATGATGACAGATTGTTCCTTGCGCATGCACGTTTATCGCAACAGTTGCCTCTGGTAAATTTGAATAAATAAGGGGCCCACTTGAACGCTTTTTTTTGTAGAGCAAGCAACCTTGACTTGGATTATGTACTTATTGCCTGTTCGCAGTCTCACTCAGCAATCCCGCGTACCGTAAGGGTGCTTTTTTTTAAACATTGCGGCTATTTCGTACCCGCAGCTGCAGCAAAATTTGGAGGTACTTCATTAATATTTCTTACAGAAGTGTTGTAAGGCATCAAAAGAAGTGTGTCAATGCATCAGGGCGCACAGAGGGAGCTCCACTTACTTATGATGTTAAATACTCGTATTTACCGAAGGCATAATTATTAATTTAGGACTAAACTTACGAAGCGCTTTATGCATAAGGTTTCTTCAAGAGCTATTTCAGATTCCACACGCAAACACTTACCTTCTTGGGCTTGACGGGCTTGGCGCTTTTCTGCCGCTTGCGGTTCTTGACGGACAATTTCTTTTCGTAGGCGTACAACTTCAGAATCTGCTCCCTGGCTTTTGTCTTTCTGTTAGCCACCTGCTGCTGCTGTTGCAGGGAAGGCTGCTGGTTAATGGTCGTGCACATGTCTCTGCTTTGCATGGTTCACGATTCGCTCGAAAGCGCGTGCACTCGTATAAAGTTCACCAGCACATTGTTGAATGCATGTACGCCCGATGTCTTCACCGCATGATTGCCAGTTCGCATGTGAGACTCCCGTCGGCTGGCGGTCCGCTGTTTCCGCTTCACTTTCACCAAGGCAGTTCAAATTTGCGCAAACGGGTCAATACGGTCGAAATCCCCGGACTGCGCAGCAGGCGGCGTTCTCTGTCGTTGTATATTAGGCAGGAGGAAGGGTCGATATCGCTTGCCTCCTGTGTACGCTGAACCGCGGCCCCTTCTTGCTCAAGCACCGTGCCCAAACGTGGGACACAACGATTGTTGATTTGCGACGAAGGGGGTTCTCGTCAACACTCACTGAACGCCAATAGCGGTGAAGCTATGTAACTTGCCCACATCTAAAGGAAACACGCTTTCGCGAACTTCATCTCGTTAGGCTCTCATGAATCACTGAACAGGCCAACATTACGGGGAAAACATCGACCGAATGTACGTCGCTCTAGGACACTCATCGATCTAGGTATGGCTTGCCAGCAATCACAGCGTGTATTACCACTGCATTTCTTAGACCATTACGTAGCGGTTCAGAGTATAGAGCATATTAAATAATCATAGTAAAACATAAACACATAAGTTATGGTCAAGCGTCACTGTCCGCCGCAACTGTCTCGAAGGCGTCGTTCTAATTTCGTGCATCACAAAATCAACCTTCTGAAACAGCCAACTCGAAATGCAGTGGCCGCTGACGTGGTCGATATGCTTTCAACCAATGCACTCCTGCAACGTATGCTTCACCGTCAGTGCTATGCTTCACCGTTCAAAAAACGTGATGAGCTTTTCAATAGCGTAGACTGTTGGACTCAACCTTCAGTGCTATGCAGGTCCAGTGTTCCAGTCGCACAAAAGCGCCTCGGGCTGTTTCGAAGCAAATGTGAATTCATTCTACAGCAAACAGCAAATAATGCGTGCGGAACCGGTGACACTTTCAGGTACGTTAACGGCACCCACGAGGCGGTCTTCTTCCAGGCGTTGTTCCGATGTTAGAAAGCAGAACACATGTTGGCAAGAGACACACAAGCTTCCCTCGCAGTACTTTCTTCGCCCTCGGGATTGCCGTGGCAAGCGAACAGTTCGGATGAATCCGGCTGTGCGACGAGCGAATTCCCGCCCGGTGTTTCAGACTGCATGGGAGCTGTACTGAAGCTGGCCACGACGGGCAAGCTCGAAGGTTCTTGCCGGTTTGAAGAACCTCCCTCGCGATCATCGCCGCCGGACGCAGACAGGGAAGGACGAGTGAAAGTGGGGCCATCTGGGTTGCGTACGGATGCTCTGGGCGATGTGGAGGAGGCACGGCCATTCCTTTGCTCTTTCCAGTGGCCCAGACTTCCCTTTCAGCAAAGGAAGAAAACACGCTACCCGTCTGTGTAAGCGCTTTTCAGGCTTTTTTGTTGTCTTTGAGGGCCGTGTCGAAGGGTAGCGCTTGATTGACGCGCAGCCACGGCGGGGTCTGCTTGTGCGTCAATAGCCGCCGCACACCGCTTTCGCCCTTCCAGCCATCGTCCAGACGCGGAGTTGTTTGTTTGCCTAGGATCCGCCCGCGGAACATGGGGCCGCCGGGGTGCGATAGAAAACGTTGTGTTCTTCGGCGAGTCCACAGAGGCGGGCTGGGAAAGGTGGACGGCGTAGTGTTTTATTCTCTGGCACGTCAAGTAACGGGTTCAGCTCTTTCAAAAACCAGCAGGAGGTGTTAGTGTTCGAACGGGTTCAGGTAACGAGTGCGTCTTGAGTGCCTGCTATCGGGGCTACTCATCTAACAGTTCCGAGACTAAACCGCTGCGCCGTTTCCACATCAGACACATTTCGATATGTCAGAAACGTGTCGTAAGAAACGGAAGCAGACATCATTTTATTTTTTGTTTCCTTGCAAGTGGTCACACGACAAATATATGTATTATGCAAGACTGCGCAGTATGCTTGTCTCCTTCTATTATTCATGTGTAATCTTGGAGAATGTTCGAGAGAAATCACTTGCGCAATCATAGTGTTCATCGGAGTCACGTTTAATTCTGTGTGCTCCTGGCCGCTTTGAGTCTCCTTTGCTTTTTATCCCTGCATAACTTGTACGACAACGAGTTATACGAATGGCAAATTAAGTTTCATCCTGTTTCGTACCGTTCCTTTTCTTCTTTCATTCCTTCTTTTATTTTTCCGTAGTGATAAGATCAAATGAACTTCGGCCCACTTCCCTAAAAGCAGACGCGTACGTCATCCGGCTAGTAGGCGAACGTCGAGGCTCGAGATCCCAAGACAGCACCATCGCTCGATCAGCATATTCGTTTCGTCAAAGGCTATTTCGCTCAAGAAGCTCAGTTTGCCCACCTGTCACCTCCACGTGCGCTCCATATGTCACGGGTGCCCCCAAAGCTGGCGTTTCCCTCTAGGGAGGCTCTGGCCAAATCAATACAATATACACATTCACGACGGCCCATTTTTTCCTGCCTCTGTCCTCCCCCGCTAAAACTTAAAAAGTGAGCGGTGTCCCATTTCATGGCAGGCGGCTTTTTGTTTTCGAAACACGACGCTCGCAACCTGATTGATGACGCAATTCTACAACGCGTCGTATTTATTCCGCTTCTCCCTTCTTTCTCGCCATCCTAGCCACTCGTGCAAAGTTCTATGTACGTCCTCCCTAAAAACTAGGTTGTTCGACCAACGTGGAATTGTCGCAGGTTGGCCGATGCAGATCAGAACACGAAGCAACAGCTCGGACGCTGCATCTCTCAGGACATCAGCAGCACCAGGCCCGGCACAATGAGCGAAAATCGGTAAAATTCGTACGGCGGAGCGTTCGACGTGCTTTGCTTTTGACAGCAAAAGATATGGGAGGATTTCTGATGCCAACCTTACATTTCCTCAGCAATAAGAAAATACGAGTACTGCGGTGCAACCGGCTTGTACTCAGCAACGAGGGGGGGGGGGAGTGGGGGGGGGGAGTGGGGGGGGAGATGTGCACTGGAACAGTGCCTGAGCCATGCATCATCTTCTGCTGGTACAAACAACCATCTCTATGTGAAAAGGTGACCCTGGCCATTCACCTATGGCACTTTTGTTAGTGACGTTATTGCCATAGTCGCAGTTAACGACGCCACGAGCTGTCTAAAAGCCTGCGTGAATGGAGCCTCTAATGAACGCAGCAGACGTCTCGTACACGATGCTATTTTCCTTGCGCCAGTGGGCGATTTTCCAAACTACGCACACATTTGCAGTTACGCACAATTGCGTTCATGGTAGCCTGGTCCTTGTTTTTTACGGAAAAAGCCTGCAAATTGCCGTTCGTCTGGACTTCGGCATGGCCCCCCGTTGCGTTAGGCCCCCACCACGCGATCTTCGCCATATCCCTAGACGATTCCCTCAACCACCGCAAAATGCGCACGTTTTTTTTTAGTAAGGTTGAAGGCGACGTGAAGAACGAAAGCAAAAATCGGCGTGGCAGCCACATAAAATGGTGGTGCACGGAACTGCTGTATGACGTGATCTGTAGTGACTGTAGTGAGTCATCCATAACAAATTCGCTCGAAAATATACGATTGAGTTTCCAGTGGTGATCTTTGCTTTTGGAGCACTGGGAATATCGCTACGGACGAACCCAGGACTGATGCTGTCGAAAGCGCCACCGCGCTTTACAGGGTGTGTAGATCGTGATATATAATGTGTGCGTAGTTTATTGCGACACTTCTTCCTGCAAAGTAAACCAATTACGGCTACGATTCTCAGGAGTTGGATGCGCCATGACGTATCGATTCGTTTCGCTGCGTTTCTGTAAACGCTTCATTTTCGCCACACGGGCGAAGCCTGAAGAAATGCGTATACGTTCCTTGTTTATTAATTGATGAGCGTAACCATAATACCAAGATTACTGCTATGCACGAAGAAAGCAAATTACCTTCCGTGTATTGACGTGAGGAAAATGCCTATGACGCCAGCTTCGTCATTTGAAGAAGGCTTTTTTTTTATGTTGACGTGACCCTATAGTGCTTCCACTATTATATAACATGCTATAGAGTATGTTACCATAGTATGGAACCCGTACTTTAATAAGGAAATAGCCAAAGTGTAGCGAATCCAGCGCGTGACTGCACGGCTTACTTACACAAGTTACAAAACGTCATCATCCATTTCTGTCATGCTAGGCAAACTCGCCATAAGTTCGCTTCAAGTGTACCGTAGAATCATCATGCTGAAATTTTCGTAGTCGATTTTTCATAACCAAAGAGGTTTGGCAGATGCCACATATATTTATTGTGCTCCACGCAGGTCATCGTGCCTTTTTCGTTCCAACAGTAATGTCATACTCTGCCTGCACAAAACTCTTTCAGAAATCTTCACTTCCAATTGCGAGGCAAAAGTGGAAAAAATCATGCATGTATCCTCAAAGTGTTGTTGAATGCACATTACACGATTCTTTTATAAACTTTCCTGAACCCATTTCTTACAAACTTGATCCTGATTGGGCAGCACTGCAGCTTGCGGTACTGTGCAAATAAGTAAAATTCAAACCCATCATAGGTGTTTGCCAACCTTCAAACTCGACAAGCGCAATCTTGTTACGTGCGAGAAGCGTATGGTAGTGCTTGCGTATTTTCTAAAGTAGGCGTGCAGTGTTGGTTCAAGAGTTGGCGAACATCGCCTGACTGGGTGTCAAGATCTCTCGCTCTGCTTTCAGTGTATGCCGCCTAGCTGCAGCTTGTTTTCTTTCGCGGCTCATATATTGACCACGTCGCGTCGCTTCTGTCAACACACCGTGAGAAAACAGAAACAGGCTGAACCCTGTTGTTTACTGTGTCACCAACCTTGGCGTCTACTGCATCGTGGAGGAGCTCGATTCTTTTCTTTTCGCCAGCAGGGTCCAATTCAAGATCCCTTCAAGATCCTAATAACAATGCGATACTAGCACTTTTTTATGCCGCATCGTCAGTTTTTCTTGTCACTTCACTTAAGATACCTTCCTCAGTGGATATTTACTCTGGGTTTGCAAACAGCGTCCGTGACGGCCAAGCTATGTATCTTTCAAATAAAAGTTTCTTCTAAGGAAGCAAATGCATTGAAATCAACGTTTGGTGCGACGTAAGGATAATATGCGAGGCAACGTAAGGCAGCCTTACATTGTTGTTCCAGGCGTAATGTTTTTCCATTGTTTGTGATGGCTTCTTCGTGAAAATAAGTTGCTTGCATTAAATGAAAACATTCATGATTGCACTGGCCCTTTTAGGTCCCTCAGCCAATGCCTTGGTTATATATTATTTTAAGCTACAACGCAACCTTCCAAACAGCATTTAGTCTGTAAAACGTATTTATGTTCCACAAAAAATAAATATTGAGATTATGTTTGCGCAAAGAAACTTACCTACTACCCTTATGTTTCATTTGTTTTCTGGGACAGAAGGCAGAATAAAATGTCAGTATCCTCGTGGAAAATCACACTGCTCACTTTTTCGCGGTGTAAAACAAAAATTATGCTGCACGTGCTTTTTTCTGTCCTCCTTCTCAGCAGAGCATCAAAAAGACAGAATGAATATAAGTTAGGTAAGTCTTGCGCATATGTTTAGTAAGGAAAACAAAAAATGAAAATTTGTTATGGAACACCTGGAGTCTCTTACGAATTTTGTTTGCTTTCTCGTGCCTGTTTTACCCCCGGGTTGCGTGCTCTTCAGCAGTTACATAAGCTGTTGCCAATGGCAACAAAGATGCCCGTGTGACGTAGCAAAAAGCCGCTTGCTTTGTAAACGTTTTTGATAGCATGTCGCCGTCTACCTGACATTGATTGCCAATGCCACCGGAAAACATCACCAGAGGTTGCTTTTTTTTTATCGCCGTGGACACGCAACTGCGCGTTACATTGCGGATGGCGTTTTGAGAGAGAAATTCGTTGCATTGGGGAATGGTTTAGTGTATACTGCGGGGTAGAAAGACTGACAACAGTAAATTCCGCTGTGCTCGTGTGAGGCAGAAGCCCCATGTGAAGAAACCTAAAATACTGTAGGATGTAGTTGTGCGTTCCACTTATTAAGCGCCCTGCTTTTTCTCTTTTTTGTGGCTGTACAAATAGACTCGGGCTCGTATAAATTCTGCTACAAGGGACCCATAAAATTGGCCAATCAATCCGTCCTCTCACACTTTGTGTGTAAGGATGTGCATACTCATGTGCTTCAACAATGTGGCTGAGGCCTTTCAGACCTCACAAGTGAATGCTACATCAGTTTCTTACCATGTAAATTGGCTACACATATTCAATGCATAAAGCAGGTTACTGTTTGCGAACAGATTATAGTGCCTATTTCAGCCCTGTCGTACCTAAAATGAAGATTTAAATGCGCTTTCCAGACGCCTAAAACCTGCATCTTTCGTGGCTAAATGCCATCTCTACTTATAAGGCATCAAGTTCACGCTATAAGAAGCATAAAGCTCAACGTTTTGCTTTATTTTGAGAGCAAACGATGAGCTAGTTTCGATATTTTTGCAATTTTTCGCAAGTATAGAAGTAGCACCTACCAGTGTAAAAAGTTGCAGGATCAGCTGAACAAAAATTGCGGGTCCAGGTAATATTTTACGCCATGTATCACTACGACGCATAGTTACCTATATGATATTGAAGTTCCTATTCTGTTCAATGCTGGCTGACCTCATAAAAACGACCAATATATAAAAACTGGCATGGTGGTCAGTACTGTATAAAAATTAGATGCGTACTTTTCAAAACCTAATGCCACTACAAACGTGTAAGACAACATTCAGGAGACGGCCCACCGGTACACCCCGCACCTGTAGCTGGGAGTAGTATAAGAGTGGGACCAAAACGTTTTTACCAACGCGGACCTTTCACTGCCAAATTTACTTGTCTTTACGCAGCCGTGCGCTCAGGGGGTAGTTGGCGAAGGTAGGGCATAAAGATGTTGAAGTGCGGTATCGCGGGAACACTGTACACACAAGCAGAGCAGGAGAAATGCAGATACATCCAGCTGCATTTTTCGGTGTTTGATGGTTGGTTAGTCTTATCGGTGATCTCTTTTGCTTTCGGCAGCATGAGGGCGGCGACAGTCGCGCATTACAGTATTCAGGTTGTGCCTGCTTTAGCGAATCTAGCTTCACGTGATAAGCTTATTTCCTGCTCTTTTCTGTCTACATCAATTATGGCACCTACTTCACCCATTCTAACACGATCGCGAAACTCATAGCACGCCGGTATTTTCACCTTCAACATTCCCGCACGCCATACTTTGCACTCATCACAAAAACGGAAGTTCTACAGCAGATACGAGCGGGATATGACGTTCTCACTGCCCAGTGTGAAGTAGTAAACTGGACGCTGCTACTCACTTAGGAAAACTATTCCTCAAAATTAAGAGCTCTAAAAGAACATTCCGCACACTAAGGACGCAATCCGCAACCGTTTCCGGACACTCTATAAAACTCCTCATCAAATCTGTGTGATCAAAGCAGTAGCTGTAGCGAACAGACTGATGTCCTGTATCGCGTAATAACTGGCTACTACTGATCCGTCTACCTGATTTGTGCCTTACGAAGTGAGAGTGGAAAGGCGTCACTTCGTGGCCTATAAAAGAGGGGTCTTCCGCATGCGAGCGAGGCCCGGATTAGACAAGAAAGGTGTTCTACGCCTGTTAATTACCTGCTTCCTAGACACTGACAATGTGAACGGTACATCTGTATGTGCCCCTGCATAAGGGCATCATGAATTTATTGCGATAGCAATCATATTCACACTCCAGGCGAATTTTCGTCCTTGCCGTCGCCATGATGTTCCGTATAAAGTCAACGTTCGATAAGAATGAGCGGCCGCAGCGCGCCATATGCTGCGCGTGCGGCGAAAAGCATGCGAGTGGGAGCCGAGAAGAAGGGTGGCTTGATGCGCGCCCCCCACATTTGAGGTCACGTGGTCAAGCGCTCTCTAGGAGAGAAGAGCGCGTGTCCCCCTCTAGCCCGGCAGTGGCTGCGCATAGCTGCGCATGGTTAAAGTGGCCTAGTACACACGGCTTTCTTGCGATACATTAGCGCTGCAGGGAGGCCCACTCCTTAGCCTATCTCACATCTGCATCTCTATGCGTGGCTGTCCAGGCGGCTGAGAGTGTACGCGGCCCCCTGCAGGCGGTACCCTAGATGTAATCTGCGGTCATCCGAAGATGCCATCAGTTTCGGAGACTCGGCGAAACGAGCAGCAGCGCAAAGCGTTTGTTTCCATCTGCTTGTGCGCTTCATCATGCCAGCCTTGTGAGAGCGAGTGCTCGCGGTCACAGAATGAGAACTGTTCTTGTCTGTATGCGCGAGCGTGCCACCGTGCTTGTTCATTTCTTCTTTAGTTAGTAAGCGAACGTTACTACTGCAATTTTTACGACCGATACAACTACGAAACATAGGTCTGTAATTGTCTAATACTTTCCTATTGCTTTCAATGTTTCGCCTTACGGGTGAGACTGCGACTTTTCATAGAGAACGGGCTGGACATCAGTACGTTTAAAAAAGTTTTACATGCAAGGTTTACAAATCCGTAACTCTGTGCCAAAATAGATACCGCAGCCCTGCAAACTGCTCCTTTTAGAGCATCTAAAGCGGGTAAATTTGGTCTGTGAGTTTACAACTTATAGTTAACAGTCTGCCAACGAAAAGTTCATTTTTAAATGAAGTGCACCATTTGCTCTGGACATTCGAGGCAACCCGAAAGTTTGCCTGAAAATCACAGAAGAAAGGCGTATGCTGAGGTAGATGGTGAGGGACCACTCTACTCACATACAGACGGCCTATTCCGTTCACAAATGGAAACATCGTTCACGGCGCTGACATGACAAGTCAAATAGCTGTGCTCATCCATGTCTTTCCAAGCCGCAGACTCTGCCTTGTCATCGGATTCAGTTAACAAGAAATCAGCCAACGTCTCCTGCTGTACCGCTTTCTACCAACAATAGTGAATTACGGGTTGCCTCACCTACATCGAGTCCAGAAGCTGGCTGGCATCTTGTAACACCAAGACCTGCCGATGCCAGCCACACGCAGGCACGGTCCCTTCTTACAATGGGGCCGCCACTGGTTGAAAAGAATCCGCGAATGTGAAGGTAACACTGAAGCAACTTTTTACCGACCTGTTCTAGCGGATTGCTGGCCTAAAAAAAAACAAGTGTGACGACAATAGTCCGTTTTTTAGACGCTTTGGAGCCGCTTCTGGCGGCTTTACAGTAGACGACCACGGCACATTAGGCAGGAAGCACATCCCCTGAACAATGCATACATCACTTTCCTAACATTCAATAGTATGCAAGAAGTCTGCGTGTTTGCTCGTTTGACTTTTGACAGCATATGTTCAGTCAAGTACGAGTTTCATGTAATAGTTATCTGGGAACAGAATATTACCGCTTTGTCCCAGTTGCCCGGTTACGTTCGACTTTAGCCCCGAGAAACTGATTCTACCAGGAAATTACTATGCTCTATACGTCGCGAGGTAACATATGTCTGACATGTGCTTGACCCACACGACAGACTATGCCTGTGTGACTGATTCTGAAGTTAAAGCGTCGTGCATTTTCTGTCATTGGCGCCTACCACAAAAAAAAAAAAAAAAGTTTCGCCGCCCGTACCTGTCATCAACCCTACAAAGCTGCAGGAACCTCACATAGTAGTTAATAACTTTAACGCCCATCATCCGCAGTGGAGAAGTGCTAGCAATGAATTGCCGGGCAGAGGACTTGGCAGGTTTCAGGCACAGCCGTAGCTCGGTAGTGATCAAAGATGGTGCCCCTGCGTACGTTTCTCTGTGGTACATTATACAGCGATTGCCTGCACCTCACCTTAATGTATAGCGCACCACCTGTATTCAGCCAGCTGATGCACAGCACGTAAACCTCCGGGAGTGGCAAAATGTCCAGTTTAGGCGGTTCATTCGCTCTACGCCTCGCGCGCGCTGCACAGACTGGCCTGCTTACAAAACGTATCTTTAAGAGTCCTGCATAGACATTAACTCACCATGTGAACTCGAAGAAGTCTTCAGTGAAAGGCATGACGAAGTTTATCGCTATATTTGTGTGTAGATCACCAATGGACATGCACTCTTCTTCCGGCACAAGCTGCTAAAATGCTTCGTGCTGTACGCTGACGAGCAGATGGAAAGTACCGGTAGACCAAATCTAATTCCGATCTAATCCTCTGTCGTGGGACCCAGCGGTAACTAAAACGAAGCCATCAGAAGTTAGATAGGAAACACTAGAGGACTTTTCGTAGATCTTTAGACCAGCGAAAGTTGCTCTCTAACATATGTCAAAACTGGGCCGAGTCTTCGCTTCCTCCTCGTACGAAACCATCCTACTTGAGCAGTGGCTCTCCACCAAAGCCGAGTTGATGATGGTGATTCGGGATTTTTATGGTGCAGCAGCCGTGCAGGCTTTAATGCGCCAAGCACATGCGCCGTATTGAAGTGGCAATTGCTCGTGCATTTTGCAAATTGGTTGTAGGCCTATCTCTACAACGCTACCTGTTAAAACCAGATGTACACCACTTTCTTCTGGTGATCGTCTCGACGTGCTCTTCACAATGTCAGAGTTGGGCGCTGCTCTCGCAGCTTCGAAACAGCTGGCCTGACAATTGACCCTGACGGTATTTCAAATGCGGCGCTGTCTCACCTCGGCGTCGAAGTGCGGAAAATTCTTGAGCCACTATAAGTACTTCCTGTACAGTACATACAATTCTCAAGGGCAGGCTGCAATTGCTTTCTACAGAGGCTATGCGGAAAGCACTAGCAAGCATTGAGCCTAACTATAAAATCGTCACAAACGTTTCTATAGGCTTGATTCCTATAAAACATTTCTGGTGCCGTGTGGCATCCAACGTAGCCACGCGAGCCTCCTACACAGACTTAGACTAGTGATGTTGCCCTTACGCGACAATATTTACATCACATCCGACGCACGGACTCACTAGATCTGCTGCGCGTTTCCTGTACCTGAAACAGTGGAACACACACATGCTGCCCGTCTCAAGTATGACCGTGAACGGCAGGCTTGCTCGTTGGCGCCATTTAATAACAGGCCGCTGAACTGAAAACGTAAAACTGGGCCCATGGCTCGGCATAATATTAACAAAGCGAGCCATCAAAGCACTCTTAGAATACTTAAATAACGTAGGCCTAGATTCAACACAGTAAACGGTCCCTTCCGACACGAACGTGCACGTACCCGTATAATCGCATCCTAGTGCCTATGCAGATGTAGATCCTTGTGCCTATCCTCATCATCACCCCTTATACCCTTCTTTCTTCTCCTCTTCCCCTCTCCTGTGAGCAGCGTAGCAGGATAGAGGATATTACCTCAGGTCAACATCTCTGCGATTCATCAAAAAACCTTCCTCTCTTTCTCCTTTTACAATGATGGCTTATTAAAATGTCAGTTCCCTACACTCGGTAGATTTCAACGCATTCTTTTCAATGCAGGAGCTTCAGCCAATTCGGTGCAGTAGATGCCGAGCGAAGAAATGATTTCTCTGTTGCCATGGGTTAATATATAGGGAGCTTCTGAAGAGAAACTTCCTCTTAAAGTCACAGCTCCGTACCGAGCGGCGAAAACATGAACACGCTTTTTGGATGCAGCGCCAGCTCGCTACAGCACGCTCGGCTAGAGGGCTGTCACACGTGTGTTTCGACCGAGGAAAAAGTAATCGGGAAGCTTTGTTTTCTCATCGACGACCTCGTGCACGATACGCCACGATCTACTGCACAGGAGGAGGAAAAGGAGCGGAGTCTTTCATTCGATCTCTCTGCTTGCCCGTCACGGTACAGGACTTGCGCAAGTGCAGCCTTAAAGCGCATGCGCCCGATTATCGCTTCCTCAGCCGTCCGTCACCCGATGCACCTGTCGTTTCCAGCGGAGCAGGAATCGTAGTGCAGCCCCTTGTGCAGATTCCACTAAAGTATCACTCGATGGCTGGGATACACCCACGTGACAACTTCATTTCTTTCCCTAGGCGCGCTTGACGCTACAGAAATATGCATACGTTTCCCCCGCAATTACTAGTCAGCGTGCGTAAAGCCAACGAAGGCGCTTGAGTAAGAGCGTGTTGAAACTGTGCTGTATGACCAATACTGCCTGAGACACTTGCCTGTGCCGATACTTCCGCGTACGTGAGTTTGCATGAGCTTGCACTGGGCCGGCCCTGACTGTAAAGCTCTTGCACAAGACCTGTGAGAAAGCAAGCACCTTTAGCAACGTGCATTTCGCTGTTGCACTGTTCCTTCTTTTTCCCGGAGGGCTACCTTACGGCATAGGAAAAAAACTAAAAAAATACTTTTCAATTCGAGTGCAATGTTGCATCATGTAGGAAGTTCCGCAAGGCTCTGTATTCGATTACCAATGCAGTACATTCAATTGATGAGCTGCTCTTGGTACACAAGGAGAACAAACCTGAAAGCCCGCAATGCTATGAGAACTTACAGCCCAGCTAGAGCGATAGCTATCATATACTTTATCGGACTTTTATGTTTCTTTCTGTATTTTACCTTTCTAAGTTATTCAAAGTGGTGACACAGCGGCTGTGCCAAGTTGCTGCACACCACGAGGTCACACGTTCGACTACCGCCCGCGGCGGCCGTTTACGGTGCGTCCGGTGAGAGAACACTCGTACACTTGGATTTGAAGTTAAAGAAACCGAGAGGAAGGTTAGTGCGCATCTCCTTTTCTACTCCAGCTGCGACCGCGCGCGTCTTAACTTGGAGGCAATGTATTTTGGGTTCGAAGGCTAGTCGACCTGAGGTAGCTGATGGCTTCGTGTGCGCTTTGTTCTTACGCGCCTAGTTCGCGTTCAAGCAAAAGGCAGCACGAAGGGTAAATCGCTCGCAACTGCTACCGCTGTTTATCCCGCCAGCGTTCTGATAGCCAGCGTCCACGGACATCGAGTGAGATGTGTTCGTGTTTGCCTGTGCGCGCAGTACAACGTGCTTATTAATTTAGTTAGTAAACAAATGTTTACAGCAAAGTATGGAGCCGACGAAACGACTTACCTTACTTCGTATAGCTGTCTAATAATTTGATATCACCATCAATGTTTTGCTTACTTTCATTGACAATCAATGCAAAACTGATTTTTTTTTCACAACAATTATAGGATAGCCACGAGCCTACTCGTGCTAGATTTTATTATACTGAGGATAATAAGCAACAGCTTGCACGAGATTATGGTATTTGTTTGTCAAGGATGCGGTAATACAGAAGATGACCACCAATTGGAACTTGGAGCATGGAGACAGAGCTTCGGGGAGCCGTACCAGATTTCCTTGACAAAGAAAGGAAACTAATGTCATAGCTCCAAGCGGAAGCCGGCAGTGCTAGCCCTCAGTTAGCTCCCGTGTTATCATCAGAGGCTAGAACCGGTGTAAGGGACACATCAAAATGATGCCCGGCAAAAATATCACGACAAATGATTCCCGACAACTGGTGCTATGAATTGCGATTACGGCGTTTATTCACTAGGACATAGTTCCGTCAGCCGATTTTGATGCCGCCTGTTTCACTCCAGGAATCATGAATTTGTGATCGCTATTCTACGTAATAACTTCAATCAAAACAAGTTTTTTAACAGTAGCTACAAACTCGGCACTAGACTTGCTTTGGACAGTATGCCAGCAGCAAGCCAATATGCTTCATCCACTTCGTTACCCTTATGATGACCATTGTCATCACAGTCAGCCCGCCTCTTCAATAAAACTTCGCTTACCACCATTACAGGTATTCGAATGCAACTCGCTATAGAAACGTGCACTTGGGAGCCGCGGGGGTCATTCACTGCTCCATTCAGGAGACAACTTTTCTGGGTAATTTAATTCTGTAAGTTTCTGCGCCCCACACAGATTGAGTGTCAAAAGACAACTGCCACATTCAATGGCACGGACGTGAATAAGCCGTGCTACCACAAGCGTAGTCAAATTTGAGACTAGTTAACGTACTGGAACTGTAAAACATAGAATGCGAAAAACAATCGTGACATGAAGAAGCCAACAAAACCAACTCAAGGACTTACTGTAGTATAAATTAGGTGACGCACAAAGGAAAGCTGTACGCGAAATCGTCAAGGAGAAAATAACCTAAGCCGGCGAAAGCACGTCGTTACCACTTTATACGAGCATGCTCGGTTGTCTTCAAGTGTTGTTCTTGGTGTGCATTTTTTTCTCGAGAGTACCGTATGTATTTCTGGGCATGTGTGTGTGTGTGTGTGTTTCGCTTCATAAATGCATCTGGTAAGGCGATTTCCCACCACTACAGCCGCGCAGACTTAGAGGTACTGGAAGCAAAGGGTCCTGATAAGTGCATATGCCTAACCAGTGTAAAGTTATTCCAAATGCGGAAAGTAACGCGAATACCTGCTCAATTCCGTAGCCAGGCATAAGAGAACAATCCCGCAAGCGATATTGCCAGCGCTGACTTCGCATAGCTTCCTACCTGTCAAAACCTTAGAAATATTCAGCGCGCGAGCTGTCGGTCCAGCAAACAGGTTGCGTGTGTACGCGCCCCAGCCTCAAACCTGTCAGCATTTGTGTCAGTGCCGATAAGGATAATCCGAATATCCTGCTCGCCAAATGCTTCCTCTTGGCACGGCGTCTGCCATTCAAACGTCGTCTTAGGGTGGCGCAGTATGGATGACAGGCGCTTCTTCGCTTCTTCCTCAGTAAGGTCATAAAATATTCGCGAGCTTGTATTGCTCGCGAAGGCGTCCGCGATGCCGGATTGCTTTGTTCTCGTTTTCCGTCTCCGTAGCAGGATCAAGTGCGCTGGCCGACTGCGCGTTAGGTGAATAACGCAAGACCTGTCAGACGTGTGAAGACCGGCATACAAAAGGCTACCATAGAACACATTTCATAACACACACACACACACACACACACACACACACACACACACACACACATATATATATATATATATATATATATATATATATATATATATATATATATATATATATATATATACACACTCCCAGGGTTCTACTAGTACACGTAACTACCCAAGAAAGTGGATGGGGAAACGCCGCCGCGGTAGCTCAATTGGTAGAGCATCGCACGCGACATGCGAAGGTTGTGGGTTCGGTTCCCACCTGCGGCAAGTTGTTTTTTCATCCACTTTAATTTCCATTAATTTATCATTACTTTATTTCATTTATTAAGCACATGCAATTTCCCCTATGTTGTACTTGGTGTCAGTGTTTGTTGGCTTCTCATTATATGACTAATAAATATCGGGTCCCTCGGTTAACCCCCTTTCTTCTCGTTTATTACATAACGAGGGTCTCGAATCCGGCAACATTGATGCCTTCAGGTAGCATATGTGGGTTTATTGACCAGTTGCCTTCACCCGAAAAGATCACGTTCTCGTGACGCCTGCGGCAAAAAAGACGTTCCACGTCCGCCGCCAAGGTCTGTGAGTGGGGGCGCTGGCTAACACTCCCAGGGTTCTACTAGTACACATAAATACCCAAGAAAGTGGATGGGGAAACGCCGCCGCGGTAGCTCAATTGGTAGAGCATCGCACGCGACATGCGAAGGTTGTGGGTTCGGTTCCCACCTGCGGCAAGTTGTTTTTTCATCCACTTTAATTTCCATTAATTTATCATTACTTTATTTCACTTATGAAGCACATGCAATTTCGCCGATGTTGTACTTGGTGTCAGTGTTTGTTGGCTTCTCATTATATGACTATATATATATATATATATATATATATATATATATATATATATATATATATATATATATATATATATATATATATATATATATATATATATTTGTCACACTACGCCTAAGCACGTTCAACGGAAGAGGCGAGTGCAGAGAGACATCGCATGATGAGATATCGCGTGCACGTTAAGCCCGAGTGCCATGAATATCCGCACCCAGAAACATGCACCCGACCTTCCACATCGGACGGCGACATGGCCGAGCGCAGGCGCTCGCGAGGAAGTGTGAGAACCACCCCAATAGCTTATACGTAGACGAGGCCAGCACATCAAGAAGCACTGCATTTGTCACCAGCGTGGTCGACAATCACAGGACAGAAATAAATGCTTCGTTGGTTTCCAGAGCGAGCACTGAAGAGGCAAAGGAACTAGCTATAGCATTAGCCATCACGACGAGACCGCACTGGGAGTGCGTCATAGTTCTGACGGACTCCCAGACGGCATGCAGAAATTTCTCCAGGGCCAAGATTTCCAGGGCCGCACATCGCATTCTGATTGGGGTGCACCAGCTCCCGCCATACATACAAATCGTGCGGACTCCGAGGCTTGAGTCCTTACGCGGCAATCAGCAGGCACACGCCTACGCCCGAGCGCATGCACACCGGGAGCTGCGAAAGGGTCACGGCGGGCAGTTCCACCCCGAGCCCATACCATTAACCTACACACACATCCTACAACACTATCGCCTTTCACAAAGAACACTACCGCCAACTCATAATGCTCTGACGCGGGAGGATGCCGTAATATAGCGGAAACTCCAAACAAACACAAATCCACACACGACTCGTTACCACGCCGTACACCCTGCGCAGTATTCCTATAGATACCCGCACTGCGATCAATGCCCAACGCTTTACCACATTGTATGGGCTTGCGCAAGCACACCACAGCTCACACCCATAACACATCCCACCACACGGCAATGGGAGCCGTCCAGCTCCGACTCGACGGACCAGCTCAACCTGGTGAACCGAGCGAGATGGGCAGCTAAGGCCACTGGACTCCTGGACTCTGGGGACCACCCACTGCGCAGTGGAAGAGCTACCTACGCTACCGTGTTCTTTTCTATTAAATTTACTCCTCTCTCTCTCTCTCCGCACTAAGGGCAAGCAAAGTTAACCGCGTGATCAAGTCATGCCGTGTTATCGGCTTAACTTCTTGAAGTTGCCTACGAAATTTAAGGGTCAGCTTAGTCAGTCGGTTACGATGCATACCGGCACGTTTAACCATATTTCGAGAAGTCTCCTTGATGGGGCCAGGTAACCAGCCTGAATGCGCGACAGTGTCCACGCACATCAGGGGCACTAGTACCTTGTAATGAAAGTGAACACAATGCGACTCAAGCGAATCATTTCTTAATATAATGTGTCCCGGCGAACGTAAGCAAAAAAAAAATATTTAAACAATACGGTACACGATACGATTTTAAGACCTAGGGTGTTAGCTTCTCAAAACTCTGATGAGCGAACACCGTAAGTCTTATAATTATGTCTTGCACCTTGTGTTTTAAATAATTTTTTTTTCGTTGAGCGGTATGGCTTACGTAAGTTGGGACACATGGGATACCGCAGTAGCGCAGAAAGCCTGGAGCATCGTTCAGTAGGCAATACTAAAGATGCAGCGAGATAAAATAAAGCCACAGTGTGAGTGCTGCCACAATAATGAAGGAGTATGAGACACAGTGTTATATACATACGGACTGATACTGACTGACATCCGCGATAACGAAGGGTTCATGTCGAAAACGCGCTATCTGAATAAAAAAAGTTATTTTAAAAAGTGTATACAAAACAATAGGCTATCTTTTGTTAGGTGTAATCGCTCACTGCGCATATCCTGTCTAATCCCGTTGTGGCCATGAGCGGATACACGTGTTGTATGGCTGACATTTTACTATTGCTCGCATTTGCACTGTTGGCGAGGCTATTACCTGGTAGTTTCTTTGTTTTTTGGGGGGGGAGGGGGGGGGGTTACGTGCCGAAACCACTTTCTGATTATGAGGCACGCCGTAGTGGAAGACTCTGGAAATTTCGACCCCCTGGGGTTCTTTAACGTGCACCTAAATCTAAGTACCACGGGTGTTTTCGCATTTCGCCCCCATCGAAATGCGGCCGCCGTGGCCAGGATTTGATCCCGCGACCTCGTGCTCAGCAGCCTAACGCCATACCTGGTAGTGCCATTGTACTAATTATTTTGTAAAACCCTAGAATTTCACTTAATTTGTCTTTTGTAAATGTGGTAACCATTATTCCCACTATTGCTTTGATTGTCAGGCGGTACTTTCATTATACTATGATACAATGTGACATTTATTTAGGAACAATAGAAAGGAATCAATGTAGCCGGCGCCGTATTTCACGTCATTTCGTTGATGTCAAAATAGTAACAAAAAAAAGCTGATCCTGTGTTCACAAAAGCTTCCTACGCTATATTCGTTCGTGAGAGAAAATTTTTCTCTATCATAATAATATTAGTGAAGGCGGCTGACCTATGAAAAAGCACTTACGAACAAAAGCCTTGTGAATGCAGGCTGCTGGTCTCGCATTCACAAAAAAAGTACTTACTCAATAACGGATGGTAGGAGCTTATGTCCTCCAATCATGATGACGGACATTTTATTAGCAAGGCAGGCTACCAATGACAAACAGCTTTTACAAAAGAAAAGTTTCAAAATGTTTTGTTTAATTCAGCCTCTGAAACTGCCGAATAAGTGCCCAGGGATGGGGAACGATAGATAGAGAAAGAAGGTCCCACTCACCCATCCGCCCTGCTGACTGATCCACGTGGCCAGGTCTCTCTCGACGAACAGGCCCAGGGCTTGAACGAGGCCTAGCACGTACTCGGGGTGGCCCAGCTTGACGCAGTCGACGGCGAGCCCGCCGGAGACCGAGTAGAGGGCTACGATGCGGCCCCACGAGATGTCGTTGCGGAACAGCTCGCGGGCCACCGCCTCGAACACGTTCTGCACGGCCGTCTCCGAGGGCAGCGCGTGAACGCCGATGTTGCCCGTCACCGTCTGCCATGCGAAAGGAGAGACGGGGCAAGGTTGGGACGCAATCGAAAACACAAGAGTGCGGACAGTTGGCTGGGTTTCGCTTGCAGGTGACATTAGAAAATGCGCTTATTTCTGACGTGTTTGTGCTTATTTGCGCACTTATTTTAAGCGCTTCTCTCGCTGCCGCAGCTTTGTCGTGCTGGGCTCGCTCCGGCGCGGGTAGACTAAATGCAGCACCGACACGCTGAGTAGTCGATCCCCACCCAGCGATAACTACATATAACCTAGTAGATACCTAGTAGCCAAGGACGGCGAAGGTCCGAAATAGCTAAAAAAAGTTAAGCCGATCGCTACGAATTTACAGCATCCTTCAGAAGAACTTCACTTTGGCCTAGTTGGTGTTTACTGCATATTGACCGCAAATAAAGACGGGGACAGAGGGAGAGCACACATAAACAGCACGGGCGGTAACTTTCAACTGTTTTATTCATGGCAGCCCGTGGGCATCAATAAGCATATAGAACATGCGCTGATCGCAGCAAACAAGAACACTCATCAGCCTAGCGTGGCAACCAATTATAAAAAAATCTATTTCCGATTGAAACAATCTAATAGAGGTGTCACTAACACAGTCTTGACCTTTCTCTTTTATGTGATAAGCCTCCATCAGTTCGCGTGCAGTCTGGTCATGGCTTCTCCCCAGAATCTTTATCTTCTTAAACAGAGGCGCAATGCGACAGGCATTGCAGTGCGCAGGCAAGTCTGCCAATTCATCTTTCGTTAACTTTTGTTCGTGTTCCCTGGCTCGATCATTCAGGCACCGTCCTGTCTGATCATGTAATGATCATGTAATGAGGTCATGTAATGAGGTCATGTAATGAGGAGGGTAGATAACCGGTAGATCTTTAGAGTTACAGAATGCGTGCCAAAGGAGGGGAAGCGCAGTCGAGAACGGCATATAATTAGTCGGAGTGTTGAAATTAGGAAATTTACATGTGCAAGCTGTAATCAGCTAGCGCAAGACAGGAGTAATTGGTCTTAACCGCGATCACCTTCGTTTTCTGCAGTGGACATAAAAATAAGCTGATGATGATTGTGGTGAATACTGGGAAATTCAAGAAGGAAGTAGGCGCACTGAAAGAGAAATGCCAGCATCCCTGTTTCATAGGCTGGTCACGAAAGTTGAGAGTCAAGGAAGAGATCGCATGGGCTTTTCAAGACTGGAAGTTTGAGCGCGACTCGTAATTAGAGGCCTTCAGGTAAGAAACAACCAGTGCGGCTGCCGTGGTACCTGGCTTGAACGAGAGTCGACCGAGGAAAGTGGTTTATTAAGCTGCTGTTACTGCAATCGGCAGTACACTGTAAACGAAAATAAACCCACCTGGGAGTTTTTAACAGGTGATGTACCCTAAAACCTCCCCTCCTCAAGTATTTACTCCGATGTATGGGAGCAAAACAGCGCCATTCCCTCGTTTCACTCCGCTGGCTGGCTGCGGGAGTATTAGAGCGACATGACGCGATTTTACTCCGCTTAAAAATCTTGTTCTCCCGTGAAACTCCGACAGGGAGTTTTAAAAACTCCCCTCCGCCGAAATAGCTTGGTCACGTGGCGCTTCCCATGAGGCTGTGCGCCTCGCCAGCGACCGGGCGCATTCGGCGGAGTCGGGAGTGCTCATGGCTGACGGTTTATTTACATTTGTGAAGTGTCGTTCCGTGACAGCGTTTCATCAATTTGTTTCCCGTATTTCCTTCCAGAAAGTGTTATAGGCATGCCTGAAGCTCGCTGTTTCTCAGCTTCAAGTACGTTTGCTCTGATCACTTTGCTGACAGCGATGAATGCAAGAGCAACGTTTTCAAGTGCGGAAAAAGGCTTAGGTATACCTCGAAGCTGCTCACTGGCTCGTGATGTCGGCTCAGGTTCTGACTGTGTTTTCGTGCTGCGTGACCCTGGCTTGTGTTGTTCAGTACGTGAAATGCGACTTTTATGTCCTTTTGGGTACATGCTGACAACGTCTGGTGTAATGTTTGAAAGGACCGCGTAGCAATGGCAACAGCAGCCACTGTTCGAGCGACGACGTCCGTGCTAGTCGCACATGTATGGCGTACCCCAAGTTCGTTGCGGTGCTGTGTTGCCAGTGAGAAAGACAGGAGTGCAAGCAACTGTTTTTATGTATCTGCGAACGGATATTTTCACCCGAAGAAAAACGGTAGGACATAAGTATGCGTACTGTAAATAAAGCTTCTTATTGAGCAATGTGCATCGAATTGTTATCGCGCATATAGGTTTTGGTCACGTGATTGCTTCCGATATTGCATTAACATTACGCTCTATCCGAGACACTGATTTAGACGCATGCCTGCTCGCTCCGAGTTTAAGCATTCACTCGACAGATCAGCTATGTAGCTCCTTTTCACAACCGAGAGATATTGCTTGGACGCGGAGCAAGTAGTGCGGTGTATAATATGTATGACTGCGCATTTTTCGGTGTTACGTCGGCTGCTGCGGGTCATGCTCACACGTAATAATTTGTTGCTACGCTACCACTATATCGCAAAAATTTAATTTTGCTATGAAGCAGACGCACTTACATTTTTCTTGCTTACTGTAACTAACGCACTACTTTTTGGCCGCGAACGCCGGCAGTGTGCGAAGTCGCTCCAGCACTCAGAATGGCATGCTAATTGTGAAAATTTACGCCATTAACTTTTTTCTCTCACTATTCTGAATTAACAGTTTTGTGTTGATTAAGGTATTCTGTTAATATCAGAGAGGCACATCTCGTATGAAGGAGCATGGGAGTCGTAATTCTGAAAGAAGCACAGCTGCTCCCTAGGCGGTTTAGAGGCACACAGTATCGTGGCTATATATACTGGCACCGTTGCTTCTTGGGTATCGCGTGTACGTGGGATGTCTTTCAAGTTTCTGCATTGGGCGTTTCTGAAATGTTTATGTATGTCATGATATATGTGCTTTCATTGACTTGTTTCGTCGAATTTGACGCGGTCTCGTGTGCATATTTCGAAATTTGACCAGGAGCCTCTGTATGTAAAGATGTTCGCGCTAACTGACGCGATGCCTCTTTTTATACTCCCGTTGCACCTCAAAAAAACTCCGTCCATTGCAAAGCAAAAAAAAAGAAAAGATAGAAAAAATACCTCCCATAATTCCACGCGAAAATTCCGCTCGCACGGAGTAAAAATTCTACTCCGATCATACGGAGCATAATAAACTCCGAACCGGGGGGTCGCTAGAGGACAAGCGTTATACTCCCACGTCGGAGTTATTTCCGTTTACAGTGTAGTTCTCGTAACGTCTCAAATATGCAAATGCGTGGCCATAGCCGTCGATTGACATTAGTACTAATAAACGATAAATCCAGTGAACACTATACACAGAGCGGAAAGAATATGTGAGCTGCGTTAACGTCTTCGCTTTAGTATGCGTGTTGATAATTTTTGAGTATTATGAAATTTTAAAAATCTTCTCTTGCAGATAACGCAATTTTAGTCCTTGAGCTGGGTTATTCAGAGAGGAGGGCATTGTTTTGCACAAACAATGAAAGGACATATTCAGATAATTAACGAAAATTCACTCATTAACTTCTTAAATGATTACTTTGCGGTACATATTGAAATGTACTAACTGTAGCCCGCGAGTTTGTCGGGCGTATCTGCTTGGAAGGAATTTCCAGAATGACATCAGTTTGGAGATATGCGCCATCGAATTCTCCGTAAAAATACACTGTTGGTTCACTTACTTTTATTAACAAAATGCTGGTTTGTGCACTGAAGCACAAAAGAAACTTGAGCGCCCACGTATTTCGTCTCACATTTTGGGAAATCTTATCTCAAAACTGATGTCATCCTGGAAATTCATTTCAAGTGGATGCATCGTCTTGCCAACTCCCCGGCTACACTTTGTAACGTGCATTACGTACCATAAGGCAATTAATTAACAACTTAATTAGTTATTTTGGTTGATTAGTTGAACATGTGTTTAAATTTATCATGCTAGTTATGTGCGCCTTTTCGAAGAATCCTGCTCAATGACAAGAATTATGACATCTGTAACAGGCCATTTTCAAAATTCCGTGAAATGTAAAAATGATCACCCGGTATAACGTACAGACACTGCGCATGCAATGTGCAAGCCAGCCAGAAAACTGCTGCGCAATCACTTAGTGCTTCCATATATTTATGTAAGCTCCGGCACAAAAGACTGTTCTGCGCGCTCCTGTTGAGCAAGCACAGTGCATAGCATTATCGTGCATGCTTCGCATCCCGTAGGCACACCTTCAAGGAACACCCACACCCCACCTATACCCTTTGCACACATGGACATTTAGAAAGGACGTTGACATCACGCCATACTCAACTAGGGATCTACCTTTTAATGATACTGGCGTTCCTCCCTACGATATGTTCATGGTACTGAATTTACACGGCCTATGGAGATCTAGACTGAGTGATCGCCATGCCGAGAGACCGGGAGCTACAAGATCATGCCATCGCGAAAGTACAGCTGAGGCGGAAAGTTTGTACACTGCGCGGAACCCTCCGCCTGACTGGATCCACTTGTTGGACGCATGTGTGTGTTTACCCGAGATTCGAGTGTGCACGGATGTTCGCTCTGTAATATATTTTCAGTTTCGTTTTCCATGCAATAAAGGAAGAAAAGAAAGTGGGGGTTTAGCCCAGTGGGTAAGATACTTGACTTCTGAACGTGGGGTCGTACCACCACCAACGTTTTTTGTTTGTTTTTGTCGCCTTTGTAGTGATTCGTCTTACGTGACGGACGCGCAGGTTTTCCCTCGTTGGGTAGGCACAGAAATGCTTACGCATTTAAAGAAAGAAAAGGAGAATGAGGACAGAATTGGTTACACAGTTTAATGTTGGGTAATGAAAGGAACATTGGGCCACGTGTAGCAAACTGCGCTGTATGGAAAAGAACAAACGGCAAATGTGAACAACTCGCCTAACGATACAATGATCGGGATACTATACGTACGAGCCAGCTCATGAGCGTATATAGCCATGACTTTTTGGGATCACAGGTTCTACCAGTGCTCATTTGTGTGTTTTGATGAATAAACAAAGTTAGCAAAGTATTATTTTATAACGTATAGTCGGCACACATGGGCGACAAAACGCAGGACATCAGTACTAATTGAACATAGTGACAGGAAATGTAGTTCACCTAAACGTCACATTAAGACCCGTGACTGTACAGCACAATAAACTACAGGCGGCGGTGGTATATCTTAGCTCTTACTAAGCGGTCTGTGAAACGTACCAATTGGTTAGTAAAGGCACGACTTGCCGTAGGTCTGAATTATCGAAAGCATTAAACAGTTAGTAAAGTGGTTGTAATAGGTGGCAAATTTTGTGACTACACCAGTTACTACCTTTCTATAATCTTTTTTTTCTCAGGAGTGTATATTTATTCATAGGTCTCTACCAGAAAAAAAAAATCTTTCCTGTCTGTGGACAAAAAAGAAAAAGGAAGACGCAATACCGAACGAAACAGAAAGTAAATAAATAAACTTAACGTCTCCATAATACGCTGCAGCAGGTAGCAGAAACGGGAACATTTCTCCCACTATCGCGTGTAATTATCAACATCTGCTCCTTTTGTCCTTCACTTAAACTTCCTTCTCTCTCGCTTTCTGTTACAGTGTTCCTTTGAATGGGCTTTATTTCACGGTCCGCGCATGTAACAAGTTATCGAGCCGACTGTAAGAGATATCGAGGCATCGAAGCTACTTCAGGTAATAAGAGTGTGAGAATACATTGGCCTATGTGTAGCGTGTAAACGTGAGTGCAACAACGCAGATGTATAGTGCACGCATTTTACACAGGCGACGGCACTATTAATCGGTGCAAGAGGTGGCTTTTTTTTTGCCTGTCACAGTTGCGCACTGACTTAGAAGAAGCCTCCAGCAAATGGCTTCAGCGTTTGACGCTCTACATATGTGTGCATTATACATTCAACATGCGCGCTAAGGTCGCACTGCGAGTACGCGTACACTGCATTCTTTTTAGCGCTGGAAAGAGGCATAGATCCCCTACAGCGCAGCCAAAGATGGTTCTACGCTTTTGTTCTTTCTAAATATGGCTTCTTTCTCCTCTGCCAAGTCCAACTCGTGGCCTCGAAGACCAACTAGAGCTCAATCCACAACCATCGCTCTTCAGCGCAGCACGACCGCGCACAGCGCTTCCCATTCATGCCATCGCTGGCACGACGCCAGCCCATAAGACCGACGCCGACAAGTTAGCGAATGCAGCAGGAAGTGAGTACGCGCCTGCGTTTATGTCTCTGCGTATTTTCACTATCATCTCTCCGTCCCTTTTCCTCTTCTGAGAGACGGTGTTGTGATGTCGAAAGGAATGTTGCACTCGGTTGGCTACGAAGGATAGCACTCGGTAGTGCTCTTAGCGGCACAAATATTATGAACTGCACCACGAAAATATTGCAGTACGACCACGTGAGATGATAAAGCAGAAAAAAGGCGACAATTCCGAATATTGCCTGCACTGCCTTGGTTAAATTAATTTATTTAAATTTAAGTTTTAAGTGCCAAAAAAAAACATCTTGTTATGAGGGGCGCCGCATATTACAGTGCCCCTGGGCAATCTTGACAACCTGGGTTTTTTTTAACGTGCACCTAAATCAAGCACACAAATGATTTTCTTTTTTTCGCGTTTTGGCTTCATATTGGGCAGCGGTACCGAACTTGAGCTCAGACGTGCGACGTCATAGCCACTGGACTACTGCTGCGGGTATGCTGCCTAAGATGGCCATCATGCTTGTGTGTCAGAAACACATGACGTCATTTCATTCGTTTTTTTTTTTTCAGGACTGCTCGTTTTTTTAAGATTATTCGTTATATAAGGAAATTTCATTACTGAAATTTCATTTCATCGCTTTCCCTCCTTCAGCAAGGAAAGAGAAGAGCGCTGTGGGATTTGAATTCTTTTTTTATTTTTACGTAGTCACATGAATACAATAGACAATGAAGTCGCGGGAGCTATGAGGAAAGTTAGACATACAATGAAGCGTTACTTCAGATTAATTGACGGATTCATTCATTCATTCACTTAATTATCACTCACCCAATTTTAGGGCCGTGCGAATAGGGCTTTTTGGGAACGAATTGTTGACTACGAATCGAATAATCCCAAAGCGAACCGAATCAAACATCGAAAAGCTTTCGGATAGTTTTTCAATAATAAACAGCCGTTGTCACAATTAATAAAAATGATGTTCATATCCCAGTATTCATAAAGTAAGCAAGTTTCCATTATCAAACAGTACGTTATGAAGCGTTGTTTATTAAAAATACAAATGGAGCATGAGGAGCAAACAAGTAGTTTCCTCACATGCACCGGCCTCTTCAGTAAGCGCGAACGATAACCGTATAGCCTGTAATGTACGGCTACCTAAGCGACTTAGCCTGCTATACTCCGCAAGTTGTCACGCTTTATGTCTATACATTTCACGCAGGAGTGGAAATGTACCGTACGTTTATTTCAATTTCATGTTTAATTGGGCGCCGTTGCCGTTTTTTAAATATTCGCACAACCCTATTCGTTTTACCAGCACAAAGTAACAGGGAGATTATAAGCTACGCTGCAAATAAGTGTTCCACAATAATAGCGACCAACCGCCTGAGGTTCTTCCAAGCAGACTTCCCATTGCCCGATTCGCAAACGTTCTTTCGTTTCAGCTGCCATCGGTGCACAGACGGCAGTCATACCTGCGACCTCGTTCACCACAGCCGCAGATCATGTGGGGGACTCGCACCAGAATTAAATTACTTCCTCCCGCTTTCGCAAATCTAGGCCGGTATTTTGTCGAGTTGCCTTTTCCGATTCTATGCTTTTTCAGGCTTTTCGCGCTTGGCCACTGGTCAGAGCGATGGTCTGCCCACATTATCAACGCGATCAGGCGGCCGTGTGTGGTGGATGATAAGAATAGCATAGAATAAGGCATAAGGCATCGCTACAAAATAGCGGCCCTAAAATGCACCTATTTACCCTGCTGCATCACTGTCCTCTTCGAGCATATATCTGACGTTCAAAGAAATAAAACAGCAAGCAAGTGTTCCTCGCGCTTCCGCAAATATCGCCATCCGATAAGTCATTCGAGAACCCAGCAAAGTATGTCAATATAAGTTCTTTTTTTTTCCTTTCTGCCTTCCGTTGAACATGGCAGTGGACGGCTAAGACTTTCATGCAGGACGCTTTCTGATGTTCCGCAAACAACGCCTGCCTAGTAGTGATCATGGTTAAATTCAGAGCACGAACCACTGGGCCACAGGCTAAGGAACAAGAAAAGACAGGACACCGCACTTAGGAGTTAGGACACGAGAAAGAGCCCCTTGAACTAGAAATTAAATTGATCAAAAGGTGAAAAACGCGCGAGTTGGTATAGAAGCAAGGCTAAATTCAGAGCGTGAACCACTGCGACAAAATCTAAGGAATAGTGCTGTGTCCTGTGTTTTCTTGTTCCTTAGCAAGCGCCGTGTCCAAGGTGTCTTTTCTTGTTCTTTAGCTTGTGTCCCAGTGGTTCGCGCTCTGAGTTTAGCCATGTTTCCATACCAACTCACCCATTTTCCACTTTTGCCTAATGATACTGGATTATCTTGCCAAGGAACGTAAAGCAGTTAAATCGAAACAAATAGAGAAGAAAATGGAAAATTGCATGCATAGCTCTGTGCATAACGGCTGGTATAGCGAATCTCAGTGTGGTTCTCAAACAATGAAGTCTTGCAGACTTGGGAATAAGTTAGGGAAGAGGGAAACAAACACCGTACATATTGCATAAAACAAACAAGGAAGACACTTCTGGAGTTACTTTCTTACACGAAGACGCTGTTAACGTAAGCGCCGTTTGGCCCTCATGTCCCAAAATTATGTCCAATTAAAGACAGCCCGTGAGACATAACTCGAACAAAGACGAGGCCATGAAGCCCTCCCGAAGGCAACCCAGTCAGATTATTTTGCAACACCTGACTCGGCTGGGGTACTTTTCCACCTGTCGAAGATGTCGACGCGTACACTTACTGTAGGAAGCCATATACGGTAACTCCATCGACGCACTGAATTTATTTACATCTGCCGGTGACACGACAACGGCGTACTTGATGCCAGCTAGACGATACTCGGCGTACGTTTGGTTACCGCAGATACTCCCCAAAGCGCTTGCACTGATTGATGTGCCTCGCGTATACACGCCATCTTTTTATCCATTCGCACCCTACCTGCGCGTCTGATCAGCGCCCAGCCGAGAACGGAGGAGTCGTTAGCGGTTCACGGTGTGCTTCACGTTCGCGATATTTTTACGTGGGTGTGCTAGAAGCACCTGCTTGCATGCATCAAAGGAGCAGACGCGGTCGTTTAGGGGGTGCTCGGCAGAGGTCGCTCATTTTTATGCAATCTGGCGCAACCCACCGCCCCGTTCCAAAGGGGACGCTCATAATATCCATCCATCCATGAAATCTCTTGGCGTCAGGTGAGTTAACTCTGTCGGTTCGAAGAGTTCCGCTAAGCGCCGGCTAATAGCGACGATAGCTTTTTCGGCGGGTGAGAATGAAGCTTAGGATAACTTCACGATTATGGTGACTGCCTTCGCCGGCATTATGGAATGAAGAAACGAACGAGGCAAACCAGTTTTCAGCGTGTAACAGCTGTCACGGTATTAATAACGCATATTAGTAAACTATAAGACGCGTTAGTAGATTATGCTGCTGCGCATTAACAAGCGGTCATTATTACCGTGAGTACAGACTCCGTAAGGAAGAAATGGATGCAAAAACGAAAGATGGATGCCGACGACGCCCTGAATCTCCCGGGCGAGCTCTTTACGATGACACAAATTTTAATGGCGTCTGTGCGGCTCTGCCCAATCTTTTAGCGGTAAAGAATGAGAATCATATTGTCCTAAACGAAACAGATACTCAAACCAGCAAGTTTCGATAACTTTTCCAGCGCCAAAACGGCCTTATACCGAAAAAGTGCCGTAAAATCCGCGACACCGGATTGGTCAGTGGCACTGAAGTCTCGGCGCAAAATAAAACGGCAACAAACACTATAGTTCGGCCTTTGCAATTAACCTTTTTAGGTCAAACGAATGAAATCAAAGTTGTTAAGAAATACTTCACCCGCCTAGACTTATTTAGTGCTCCTTTCGGCGTCCACTTAAAGAGACGTTCGCGCCTCTATAGGTGGTGTCCATCGACCACTTTTTTAATTCTACATGTTACTTATTCCTAAAAGCACTGCAAATGCTCCAAGCACAACAAAATAAAGCACAGCCTAATTATGTTCAAAGTTCGCGATATAATACCGCTTGCATCACGTTACTTCAGCTTCAACTTCAGAAACGATTGTCTTCAGGAGCATCCGTGGCTTACAGATGTTCTGACGTTCTCTGTGGCCTCTCACAATTCCAATATAATCAGTTATATTTCAGGACTTGGCCACAGATGTGGCATGTCGCTAATGGAGCTTCAGCATTCAACTTCGTCGAGTCCTTACTCTCGCACGTGGGTCCCGTTACGTATCCACGTAACCACACCGCAATTCAGGGTATCATATAGGTTGTTCGTGCCGAAATCAAAGCTCGATCCGCGTCCTCGATTTCGAACAAGATTAGCTTCCTTCACGCGCTTTTGGACGCTACAGTTCCCAACAGGTGGGCTGATTGCCGAGTCGAGCCCACGAGTAGCTGTGTGGAAGCGCTTCATGACTACCTAACATGAGACTGTATGTGTACGCTTCGAGTGGCGCAGTGGCATATGTAGGACTAAGCAAATGCAAGTGCGAGTGTGCTCGTGAGAGTGTGCTCGTGAGACTTGCACATTCTCTCAGTTTCTTTTTTTTTTCTTTAATCTATTCGTTTTTCACGCACTTTATAGAACCGAATACGTCGCTTCCTGCTAAAGTTAAAGTATACGAATAGATATACCCGAAGAGATGAAACCAACAAACTCCAATCTTTCCAGATTAACAAAAACGAAATGTTGTATTTTGAAATGTCCTATTAAAAAAAAGCTCTTCCAGGAAAAGGAATACAATTTCGAGCTAGTTAATGAGGCGAAATAGCTTTTCTACTTCTGTTCAGTATAAGTTCGTTCATTCGTTATCTTTTTCTTTCTTCAGCCAAAAAAAGAAAGCGAGAAAAGTCAGTGCCGATGGCAGCACAAACTCTCAGGCGACGTAAAAGAAAGAAAAAGTACTAATACCGACAAAACGTATGCAGTCCGCTGGGAAATGGTTCCGGGAAAGCTTTTACAGGCGCTGTAAAATAGCCGGAATTCGATGCCGCTTATTCCTCGGCGGTACGCGCAATGAGCACAGCGCCGTGGAAACGAAACATAGGCGGCTCAGGTTCTGATGCGCAGCAAAGAAATATAGAGAGACACTCGATTACATGCATTCAACAACAGCAAGACCAACAGTGTTATTAAAACAGCCATCTTACACGTGCCACCGGCAGAACGGAAACGGGAAATTTAAACTGGGCTGCTAGGGATACCTAAGTTTTGCTGTTCTACCTTGTATATTTATTGCTTTCCCTTTCCCTAGCGGTCAGCTCAAAGGAAATTGTATTTTCCGAGCCCCAGAAATGATACCGATCTTTCTTTGCTTCTTCCTGGCTCCGTGCTTGTGTTTTTGAGCGCGAATTCAGAAATAGCAGGTCGTATAGTGATTTCCCTCATATTTCTGCCTGTGATGCAGCACGGGAAATACGAAAATCAAACAACCGGCTACGCCAGCAAGGAAAGCAAGCGGAATACGGTGGACGTTGTTCAAATCGCAATCGCTGCGATATCCGGCTAAACCAATATTTAACAGGAAAGCGACACTCGCTGGGAATGTGCTTTCGCGACGGAGTTTTGTTACTCCGCGCTTGGCGGATTTTATTTCCCGGGTGTAAAACAGTAAGCAGCTGTATAAACTGTAAATTGTAAGCATCTCTTTTTTACCCACCCTGCTTGGACCTGTACAAGGTTTGCAGTACTGAATAATCAAACGAATAAAACGCCGGGTGGAGGGCATGGTTGAGATCGCCATTGTGCCCTCGACTACGTCTGTATTCTCTTCGAAACAAGCGCGAACGCACGCCGCGCTACGATCCCGCGTAGACGAGCCACGTGCAAGTGCTGCGCAAAAAAGAACGTGCACAGTGTCGCTGCAGAGAAGCTTCAGTTTCAGGGGACAAGGGTACTATGAGGTAAAACTTTTGCAATCTGTTTTTATTCCAATCTCCGGATGTCAGACTAACGTAAACATACCGGCACGAGCATCGGGCGGCCATCGTTGTTTGAACAGCCCAATCAAACGCTCTCCTCGTTTACAGGAGGTCGCTTTCGTTTACTTTCAAAGCGAGTAGCTTTGCTTACCTTGACAGGTTTTTCACATCCAATTGGCTGACAAGAGGCGAGAATCACGCGGAAGTGAAGAGCGTACGTGTCGGTGGAAAGTAGATAATCGAGGGAGGAGGGTGGTGCCGGCGTTTGGAATTTATCCGCTTCACCTTGCTTACCTTGCGGTAGCTGGTTGAAAATCGCGGCAGGTCGCTAAGAAAGCTTAACAATGGCGTTAAGACGGATCCTCGGCAAAGAATACTTGGACGAGTGATGCCGTATACGTGCCGAAAGGGTTTGGCAATGACATACTGCCATGAAAAAAATGTTTATTACATGCAAATAAATTCGTTCTCCCCGGCAGCTCAGAGTAGGCAGTGCCTCAGTGATCGGCGGGCACCCGTCTTCTATTCTTTTTGGAACGGGGCAGTCTCCGGCTATTCCGAAAAATATTCAGTTTCGTTCGGCACATTAATGACATCTTTAAAACGCACACTTCACTGTGACATCGCGAGGTTTCACTGTTTTGGGACGTCGCGTGACAGACAGACGATGAAGGCGCCGCCCTAAAGGTTTTGACCAATAGCGGGGCACTAATGGCGAAATAGGCGTAAACTTGTAAATAATTCTGTTTCTTATGTTCGGTGTAATCATGCCTAATCAGTGCGCACACGTCGCGTCAGATGGTGAGTTTTGGCGGGTTTCATGGCGTCGCGTGACAGACAGGGGAAGTGGGAGCGGTGCGAGGAGGGCTGGTTGCAGAAATGGCATAGAAACAGTTTGGAATACCCAGACGTTATAACGCCCCAAATTCACGATTTTTTTCGTTCGTATGTAATGTTTGGCACCGGCGTACTACCATCCTTCTTTTCTAGGGGTATTTACAACATTACGATTAACTGGTCTCTGGTCCTAGGCGAGCAGTTCTGGCGTAAAACGTTCTTTTGTGAATGCGACTCCGAATTATTATTGTTTTAACATATAGCGATTGCTCTACAGATAGCATAGATACGAGCAACCCAAAATCAGAAACTCTATCTTTACCCTCGGTAATTAACAGAAATGGAAAAGGATACATGCAAAAAGAAGAAAGCGGCTATGTCGCGAAGCTAAACAGCTGTGAAGTCGAAAGACTACACTCTAATGGCAATCAATCAAAGTATAGATACCTGCGGGGAACAGAAGCCTGATGACCAACAACTTGCTCGCACTTGCAGATCCGCGGAGATGTAATGCGTGCGACAGGGACGCCAACAGTTCCATTTTTTTTAATCCGTTTCCACCAAAGAAACCAGCCGTGCAGCATGAGTTACACTTGTCTAGAGTGGTCAATCCGCTCACTTGGTCGCCATCACTCACGAAAAAAAAAAAAGAAAGGAGAAGCACTGGCCTACGCCGGGACAACGCGATGCAATGCTCATGCACTATACTCAATGCTAGCGTTATGGAACAAACACATCTGGAACTCAGTAGCCAGCCATACTCTGCCACTCTAGACAAGCGTAGTTCAGACTGCCCACGTGGTACAACTGAGCGTCTGCCGCCACGCTATACCGCCTACAGCAAATAGCGTTCTCACGCACAATACTGCCCATGATATTAGGATGGCTTCAGTCATGAATTTATTTATTTATTTATTTATTTATTTATTTATTTATTTATTTATTTATTTATTTTTATTTGTTGACTGCATGACTTATTTATTGATTCACTACTTCATATTTACACCTCCCAGCTGAAGTTCTTCTATGAGAGATTCAGAAACAAGGGCTACAGATTGACTTCGACGACATTGCGTTCTTTAAGTTGCGCGGAAATATTCGAAGTTGGACGTTGCTGCACTTAGCTTTTATCTTTATGTTCAACTTACTGAGCTTCTATCTTAGATCCAATTCTCATCTGTGAGTTTATTTTGAGCAGGAGAAAGCCGCCACCGGTGACCCCCGCAGACATGAATCAGCCGATATGTTTCGACTGCTGGATTCAATTCTATTCCACCACGCTTAGCCTAATGCAGACCTGGTTTGTATTTTTCTTCCTTTTGTGCTTTTCGCTTTCTTCTTCTTCTCTCTCTCTCTCTCTGCGTGCGAGCGTGTGGCCTCACAGCACCGCAGAAGCGAAGAAAGTTAAAAATCGAAATTTCGAAAGAGCAACTATATCGAAAGGATTAAACGCAAGCACCGAAATTGACACTCAGTAAACGATTACGAAAAAAATGATAAAAAGCGACCTAGGACTTCTAGGAGACAGTCAGACGGCTTTCTGTTCGAATAGCGGAGAACGAAGGCGTAGGGCGCCACGGCAAATGCCGAGTGACACCGGTGAGGCAGTGGTGACAGGAAAAATAAGAGGCCCCCTTTGCGATCCTTAACGCGGCGCTTTTCCTTGCAGAAGAGTCGGCCACCACCTCAGCACAGACAGTTTTGCTTCTATTCTTAGAGGAAAGCAGAAAACACTCCATCCACCGAACACAACGAAGAAAAATAATAACAATAGAACCCCATCCGCTACACGGAATGGCCTACCATTTCGTGCCGTTCTTTCGTGGTCGCCATGCCAAAATGACACTCGATTTTCACCAGTGCTCTCTTTCTGTTCGTCGTATGTGTGTTCGTGTGTGTGTGTTTGTCTGTTTTTTCTTTTTTTTTATCTCAAGACTGCTTCGAACTTTCCGACTCCAGAGAAGCCTGTCTCAGGTGCCTCTTCTGATCTTCTAGAACTCCTCGAAGATCAACTACACTATACGTGTTTCTCTGTGTGCTAGTGTGTGCGTGTGTGTCTGTGCGCTCACACGCACTCTCAAGAGCGCTTGACAAATCGCTCGACGCCTGCAGTAACGGCATTCAGCAGAACGCTTCGATGCGTGATGAATCGTTTTCCTTCTACGAGGCGTGGATTGCGTCTCTCCATCACTCCCGGGGCGATTCGGAGCCTGGGCTCGAGGCCCCAGGCCGCCGTCATTTATTGCGTTCTGCGCCGACGGTATCGTATCCGTTTTGCCCGACAAAGCTATACATCGCCCGTTAGCACGACACAGCAGTTCCTAGAGGACTTGGAAATATTTTTCAAGGCCGGGAAGCAGATATCCCCGTCTGCTTTAGTTTGTGGAACTTTCGCTTCCTCCTCTTTTGCTACACGTGTCCCCGGCAGCGTGGCTATATTTAGAGCGTCATAGCTGTTATGGTTCCCTGTGGGACCGGCAAGATGTCGAATGTTCTGTGTGCACAACGGCGTCTGCGGGCGTACAGGTCGTTTTCGAATCCCATCTGCGTGATAACGCCGTCTTCTGTTACCACCTTTTGTTGTTGTTGTCATCGTCGTAGTCGTTGGTATTGTTATTGGACAAGAGTGTGCATTATAATTCAAATTCTTGAATATATTGTTTATCCGTACACTCCATTTGGGATTTCGGGACAGCTTGGGCTAAAGAGGCCTACTTTCGCATTTATTCGCATTTATTAGCAATAAATAAATAAATAAATAAATAAATAGAAATTGTGCATGCTAAATCTTCAACAATGAGAACGTCGACGTACACGGAAGGTACACGGGATATATATATATATATATATATATATATATATATATATATATATATATATATATATATATATATATATATATATATATATATATATATATATATATATATATGAAAGTCATCGAGTATGTCAAAAGCGATGGTATGGTCTGCTTGTACCGTTTCCTTTTGTTTTTATGAATGTGTCAGAGATCTCGTCACGACCCACGCCTATAGACCAGAATACGCTAGCCTCGCGCCCAGACTATTTGAATGCATACTCACTCTCGCACCCGGATTGCCCGGTCGACCAGCGCCATTTTGTTCTGGGCTGCCAAAGTGTGTTCGCCGGCGACCAGCAGACATGGCTAGCGCTAGCTCTAGGACTCCAAAGTGCGGAAATGTGCCCGTTCACGCGGATCCTAAGAACAAGAAGTCATCTGGGCATCGTTGCGTCGTGTTTGGATGCCAAAAACACCAACAGAAAAGGAGCAGGTTGCTTAGCGCTGTTTGCGAAGTGCACAATACACGTAGGGAATCGTGCCGGTGCGGTGTTTTCAGCCTGCACCGATTTCTATCCACAACGAAGAATGAAAAGCTGCGCCACCGCTGGAGAGCTGCAGTGAATAGGAAGAACTACCAACCCAGTGAAAATGCACGAGTGAGTATTCGATCTGTGTATATTTTGGTGCCACGTTCAACTTTGCGCCCTACGAACGTATTATGTGTAACACGCAGGTTTGCTCTGAGCACTTTCTGGACAAGCCCACAGAGCAGAATCCCGCGCCGGTGCTTCGCCTTGGCTATAACAAGAAGGCAAGCCTTTTCGTGTTTTCATTCAGGCAGAGCTCCCGACGGTTAAGCGGAACAGTTGAGTTTGCGGTCAGCGATACTTGCAGCTGGTGAACGGCATGACCATTGAGCGTGAGCGACAAGTTGTAGGCGATAGTATGTTGCCCTGCTGGTGAGCATTATTGCTAATGAAAGTAAACCGAAGTCTGCTGGTCACGTAGCATGCGTCCACAAAAACGTAAACGACGACTGCTCGTCGACGAAGGCGTTCTTGCAGCGCGCCTGTCTTTACGAGCTGGTGTTGCAGGTGTCATTCGTAACGAATTCACTTGAGCCTCCTGAGCTCTAAACTGAGTGCGGGCTGTTATGCGGGGCAAAGCGCAAAATTTTTCCGTTCGTAAGGCGAGGAAAATAAGGTGCTTAATTACTGTTGTATATTGTAACAAAATTTTGCTCGTTCTCACCAGTTTCTTTTTTTTTTTGCTGTTTTCTTTCCTAAGGGAGCGCTAACAATCCGATATGGCCTCGCACAAGCGAAACAGGTCTGAAACCAGGTAGCTGCAGTTGGTGGGGCTAATTTTTTGGAATGCAGGTGCGGTTGTTGTCTTGTACCAAAGGCTTCCCTGATGATGCAGCTTTAAGTAGGGGCGGCAATTTTATGTGCCCTGTCATGGTTTGTGCAACTGTACAACACCTGCATCCGTCATGCTCGCCCTGTTATACGGGCTTTGACTGCACATGTAGTTGAACATTATAACTACTGTAGTTCCTCATTTTCCAATGAGTGCAGGTTTAGCATCATATGCTGCTTGTTCGAGTGCTGTAGGCTTGTGTTCTGAATGTTGTACTCTTGAGTGGTTGCACGATACAATTGGCCTGGTGCATTTTCTATTTAATTTTGCGAGGACTTTATATCTTCGCAACAGTGATGGCATGGGAAAGAACTACAGCCCTTCTTACTATAACATCTATTTTGTTTTCAATGTGCAGGTGGTGAAGGGCTGGCGTCTGCTAATCAGGCAGTCAAGCGACCTCGCCAGTTGGTTGCCAAACGCGGCCAACCCAGTAGTGACCATGACAAACAAGACCAAACTGAAAGTGCAGAGGACAGTGTTCTGCGTTCTTTATTAATATATGTCACCAACACAGTGCTGTAAAATCCTTCACAGGTTACGTGCTTACGTGGTTACCCGATTTATTCGCTTCTGCAGTCTGCACATCACTCAGTGTGGCCATTGCGGACTTGCATGAGGTCTTGAAGTTTGATTGAATCGAGACAGCGAAAGTGACAGGCTAGAAAAAACGCGAAATACGCCTTCCGCCCAGCTAAAAAGCCGAAGTTTCGCTTTCGCGCCGGGTCGCATCTCCCGGCGTGGCAGCCCAGGCCTGCTACTTCGCGGCGCTTGGGATAGATGGCGCGACCGGCGCTCATCAATATGGCGGCGCCCTTTGAATTCACGGTGTTCTGGTGTTGTGCCGTCCCACCTCCGCCCAACCGGTCAAAGCTGCTCTTGAAAACAATTACGACGCAAAGTTCCAAGAAGACCGCCGTCAATGAAAACAAGGCGAAATTGTTCGAAATATCCTAAAAAGATCAAGTGCTTTTTGTTCTTTTATTGCTGTCCTTTTTTTAACTATTTCCTTTGTATGCACTAGTATACGACATCGTCCTAGGAAAGGTACAACTTGGTCATTTCTAAGAAGAAAGTAAAATTCTGTAACGTTAAAATTCGAGACTAAAAACGAAAGAAGAACGAAGACCTGGGAAGTTTCGGTTGCATGGACTTCCTGTTGCCGCATCTTCACTAAGAAGAAGGAAGGGCTTAGGTAAACGACTCTGACACTAAGCTTCTTACTGCAAATGGGTTGCGGTGGCTTAGCGCGAGACAGCGTGATATATGTCGCGAGGAAAGACGCTTCATCGGGGCCCAGCTGCGAACTCGCTCGGGTGTAACGGGCGCTGCAAAGCCTTACCCTGCTTTAGAGCTTCTCGTGGCAAGGCACGCGTTAAGCATCGCACGAATCAATCTGTATTAGGAGAGATTACTGTCGAAACAAAAAAAAAAGATGTTTGATGCTTGTGTTTCTTTTTTCCTGTCCCCAGCGCCATTGAACAAATACCTCAGGAAAAAAGACACTCCTGCAAAAACAAAGCCCGAATATTGGGGTAATAGAATCCTACATAAGAAAATGGTACTTGGGAAGACGAAAAAGATAACTACAAAACTACCAAAAAATAACCGTGATAAGCTAGGTGATGCTTCAACGCCCACAGTATAGAGCCGACCACGCATGCAACATTGAGACCAAGGTGCTGCTTTTATATATATGTCTCCATGTTTAACATGAATTCTTAACTGGCAATACTGATATTACGGTAGTTTTCATCCGACCCTTTTTTCTTTCTGGACAAGGGAGCGCGATATCCATTTCCTTCGGTCTGTACTTTTGGTGCATGTTCGTTCACATTCATGTGCACGTTGCCAATGCTGTAACCAACGACATTCACACATAATTTCCGTACCTGGAAGCCAGTGTCAACCTGAAAAGCATCTGTCTTGAACTTGTCGACGGTAACGTGTTGGTTGGCTAGTTAGCCATCCATCTGGCCTTTACGGGCCACAGAGTATGTGCCTGAGGTCAGCCTCAACACTTGCGTCACACTCGCTGACAAACGCTTTATGACGAATGTCTATTCGCCGACCAATACAGTCAAGATTTAGGTGGCATCGAGCTTGTCCTAGCTTTGCGCACGTGGAAGGCGAGTATATGCGAAAGTTATTGCGTAGGCCATTTTGTAAGTCTTGCGAATATTTCTCGTCAACTCATCCAGCTAGCTTGGCGGGCACGAGCGCCATCTCTACGGGGCGCATTTCTTGAATGTTACGTGTCGCTTGGTTTCAGCGCAGATTTACGCTCTGGCAAGCCGTACAGTCTGTCACGCTAGCTTCGGCGCTCAAACGTTATGTGCTGTGCGTCTTAACCGGATTCCTAGAGGAACGCGGTGTTCCCGCTTCCGTATACAATGGGAACCCCAAGATCTCATTCACACACACTAATCCAATCTTCTACGTCCTGCGACGCAATCCTGAAAAGCACAGCTCGAGCAATTATCTTATGGTAGTAGATAGATCCTCCCAAGGTATAGAGAGCCGATCCTTGCACTGGGCTCTTCCATGCTGCCCCGCCGCAAAACGGCTAAAGCTACCGCTACCTTCAATCAGAGTGTCTCATCGGAAGCGCGTTTGCTGCCACCGGCGAGTGAAGATAGCCGCGTGATTCGTTAGCTTATAATCATAGTGGCACGCATGAATATATTAACGAGATTCCCACTGTCCCTATCTGCATCTATCACTTTATTCTTTTTTTGATTCCTAAACATTATTTATGTTCCTATCTATTCACCTTCCATGCAGTGTTGAAGCCGGTCGAGACAATGCTCTTCTGAAGCAGCCTCGCTCAGTGTCTGTCCCTATCGAATATCTACTTCGAAACCACAGCCAAGGTAAGCAAAGGCTTGGCGGAATCTGCGGGAAATAAATCTCAGTTGGAGCAGGACTCTAGCGTGAAGACGCGAGTGTGCCTTTGCGACGCATGCGGAGGCTGTGAGACAGGTACACAAAGGCCGCAAAAAAAAATTCCCGCCTCTTTGCCGGGAATACACTCCAAAACTATGCCCAGGAACTCGGCAATTTATACTTAATTCAAAACTTGTGCGTGTACTTTTTTTTACCTCCACGTTTTTGCAGCTATACAGAGGCAAATAGATGCTATGGAAAATAAATTTAAAAAATTAAATTCTTGGGATTCACGTGTCAAAACCACGATACAATTATAAGGCACACCGTAGCGGGAGACTCCGGGGCAATTTCGACCACCTCGAATTCTTTAACGTGCACCGACTGCACGGGGGGAAGGGGGGTGGGGGCTAAACATTTATTGAAGAACCAGCACTTTATGATGGCCGGGCCTAAACCTCCCATGAGGGGACGTCGAGGACTTGCCTCGCCGCCGCCTCGCGGGCGTGCTGGGTCGCCCAGGTTTGGCCGTCAAGGGCGGAGCTCCGCAGAGCCTCATGCAACCTCGACGAGAGGGTCGTGGTGTTAATATCTGTGTATTGTGTTGGGCACTCCCACAGCATATGCGAAAGCGTAGCCGGGTCAATGCCACAGCAACGGCAGTTGGGTGCAGTGTAAACATCTGGGAATATAAGGTGGAGGCGGGCGGGCGAAGGGTACGTGTTTGTTTGTAGCAGACGCAGGGTGGTAGCCTGCGCCCGGCTGAACTTGGGGTGAGATGGGGGGAAGGTGCGGCGACTGGGCACGGTACACGGCCATTTTTTGTATTTTGCCCCCCATCGAAATGCAGCCGCCGCGGCCGTGATTTGATTCAAAAATACTACGTATACCTCAATTTCTGTGGAAAACAGCTATGAACCGTATACAGGCCAGAAAGCGAAGCCTCATTCTGGAGCCCGCGCTCCTCCTGTAGTGTTTGTATCTCTACGTGTCCTTGTTTCACTCGCGCTGTTTCAGCATATAGTTCTGGAGCCAAAGTTTCGATAGGGGAGGGAACTTGTCTTCTTCGTCAGGCACTCCACGAAGACAAGTTGCACGTCGTAGCGATGGCTCAAGACTGAGACACTCCTTTCCCCCCTCCCCTACCGTTGACCCCTTCATTACTCAATCTTTCTGCGAACTTAATCTCTTGTTTGGTACCCGCGTACCAGATACAAGAACGAAACCAATAAAATTTAAAGACGGTGAAGGCGCAAGGTGCCGGGACATGAACATGAAGATAGTACAGGGACATGAACGAAGGAAAAAGAAAGAAAGAAAGGAAGAAGTAAAGGAAGAAAGGAAGACGTAAAGGAAGAACTTCCAACGCTGGCAGTCCTGAATAGCCTTTGCTATCACATCATACGCTTCCATGTAAGGTGAACGCGTAGGGGGTAACTAAAAAGCCCATTCAGGCTACCGTTACGTCACATTATAGTCATTGTATGGCGACCACATAAAGGCTGCACTCGCATCGGTGAATACATGCGCAGTTGCGAGCAGTAGCAGAACATCAGGTGGGAAGCCGGAGACGGCCCCGTTTCTACACGCCGCTAGTTTATTCAAAGGGTCTAACTGCGGGGAGCTTTTAGCGACTTGTCTTGGCACAGTGGACGTCGTCCAGACGAGGTGCGGTGAACACCTCCGCTCGCAGGGATAAACCAGAGGCTGCAAATGCAACCGCTTCTGTAGAGCGCGACGACACGCCAAGGGCGCGGAAACACAAGGCTCATTGTCGTCCTGCTTTGCAGTTAACGAACTGCAGCTTAAGGTGGGACATCAACTGCTCATTCTCGCTTTGTATGACCCTTCGCCCTCGGGCACAAGGAGGTCCAACACACGGCCGTCGTGTGTAATACCTTTCTTGGCGGCCGGTGTCACCCCCACAATCTTTATACTCCGAGCTGTGGTCGCGCTCACGCTGTCGAGAAAAGCGCGAAGTAAGCGCCCGCGTAGGTAATCCTTATGCAATAAACACATACGCGCAAAGGGCGCTTGCGTAAATTCGGTAGGGGGACTCGAAACTGGCATTATTAAGCACGGCCTAAGAATAGACCAGCGTCATACCGCAGACGGCCTTTGCTAGAATGACGTCGCGTTTCATGGAACAATGAGCGGTCTGTATCATCCTAGAAGGTTATAAGAAAATTCTGGAGTGGCAGCCCTCGTAGTTTTTTACCAGCAGAGATGAAGCCGCCGCTTGCCCCTACTTCATCCTTGAAGGCGTGCTGAACTACATGGAGAACAGGCGCAGTTTAACTGCTTTTGATCAGTTAATATAAATTTTAGACGAATTGGCAAATAATAGGATCTTGTTTCGAGCTAAAATGTTGTCATAGGCTGAGTAATGACATCGTGATCGCCCATGCAAGTTGCCAAGAACTTTCATCTCAGAACCAGCGACACAGACAGACCCATCGAGAAGCATCTGTACGGCAAAATTGGCCCCGTGGAAGCCATTGGATGGGACAGAAAAAAAAGAGAGAGTTTCCTGTTCTCCGCCACATGCTAACGTTAATCGTTCCCCTAGTAAAATGGCGGTGGCTGGTTTCGCCTTTAGAACATCATCTCCTCCACTCCAGAAGTATTTTTTTTTAACCGCCTTATATAGTCCCAACTCTCGCGGCGGCCGCGGGTCTTTAGCATTGCCGTACAAGCGTTTTCGCGTAGGAGATGGTAAAGAATGGCCGTGCGTACCTGCGGTTAGTAAGACTGTGCGTTAGTTGTCGTGAGCCGGTGCTACCACCGGACGTTCTACTCGTCCTTTCGCGCTCTCTATACAGCAGCAATAAGGAATACGCGCTGTGATGACGATCGTGATGATGATGACGACGATTATTCAAGCTTAAGAATAGCTCAAACAAGACATGGAAAAGAAGTACAGCACAGCACAGCGCGCGCACACACACACACACACACACACGCGCACGCACGCGCACACACACAAACACACACATACACACAGACGCGCGCGCGCAGGCGCACGCACGCACGCACACAAATAGCAACCATCCAACTTTCTAGCAGTGCAATTTTTTTTTATTATTTATGAACACTGCGATCTTGTACACAAGATCACAGCAGGTGGGAAACATTGTATTAAGATACAAAATTACAGACACAAAGAAAACAAAATTGCACATAGAAATTCAACAAGAGAATACAGCGACAAGGTCAATTAACAACAATCAATTCAAATGCTCTTGAAATGAATGTAATGATGTCTGTCTGACAACATCATCCGTGAGGTTATTCCAATCAGTGATGGTCCTTGGAAAAATGGAATATCTAAAACAATTAACTCGCGGATTTAATGGTGTTATAGAAAGAGAATGGTGATTTCTAGTTTGGTACCCCGAGGAATAGGTAAGGATATTGGAGGTGTCAGCATTGAAATTATTATGAATTAATTGATAAAAAAACTTTAAGCGACATATGCGATTTCTCTTAGGAATAGAGGGTAAACCGCTTTTTTTGAGGAGGTCACCGACTGATGCTCGCCCGTGAGTGTTATATATAAACCTTACTGCTTTCTTTTGGATTCTTTGAAGTTTATTTATGTGTACCTTTGTAAAAGGGTCCCAGATAATTACTGCATATTTTAAGATTGGTCATGATCATCGGATAAGATCAATTGGAAGTTGGCACCTGTCCTGTTCTTCTTGTCGACTTCTCAGTTTGCGCTATTGTTAAGTTTGAATCATGAACGAACTAGCCCAGCAAGATGTGTTAGTTGTTTTTTGTTGTTGTTCGCTGTTTATAACGTTGATGTACGGATTTTTGTGGAATGCCAGGTATGGCCGAAGAGCGTCAGAACCATGCTCTCAGAGAAAAACGGAAAAACTTGAGAATCTTGCAATGACAATACTTTGGAGAAAAAAGGCCCCCAGATGTTTTATGACAGCGCAATAATGTGGTCGCCCTGCGGTTGCGTGTGCAATGCACGCGTTATTGACTTGAAACGTCCTGACAATCAGCCAAATGAAGTCGCTTGATAAAACCACATGCAACGAAAATGGCGCTACAGCATTACCACTTATATCCTTGCCGCCGTACTACCCAGGCGCCTTAGCTTGGTATCGTTGTGCAGAGAAAACAAGCCACTACACGATCCCGTGCGTGTAGCGTGCACAGATGGTGCCGTTGTCTCGCCATGCGTGACTCTAATCAGGGCTTTAACGCCTCGTTCGGCCTTTAGAGAAGCATAAATCGGCAGTACGTTTGGCCATCTCAAATCAAATCACAGCAACTTTATTTCGCAAGTTTAGAATGCAAAAAGATGGCCGGCTAAAATCTGAGCAGGAATGGTCGCATTTGAGAGAAGTTACTATGCCATAGTAGGTATAATTTTCGAAACTCAAACTGGTTATCCTCAGAAGTTATAAGACCTACAAGTGTGCAAACTGTTGTGTAAATTTCTCGCTTGCCCAGCTGTGCACCACTCCCCCTCACCTCCCCTCCCCTCCGCTTCCCTTGCGTTCGACTCGTACGACTGCGTGGTTTGTGCACTACGTAAATAAATAAACGTGGTGCACGCTGGGATAGATTTAACGTCACATTACGACATTCGCATACCGTCAACATTACCGTCAAACGTCATCATTGCACAAATATATTAAAAACATATGCAATGAGAAAATATAGTCCCAAAGCTTCGCTTGCAACCATTCCCGCAGTGCGTGGGACCTGCATAATTTTTTTACAGGAGTCGCCGGCTCACGCATCCACAGTCGCCTTCAGGAGTTTGTTACTATGTGCTTAAGTGGCGTTACTCAGTGTAAGAAAAGCCTGCGAGGTTCACTACGGTCGATTAGCGGGTGAATGAAAAAAGCCATAAAAGGAAATGCACTAAGCAAATGAGCGTTTTCGCAACGCGCTATAAGCAAAATAAGGAGCTGCGGTAAGCACACGCCCAGAGATAAGGATGAAAAGCGGCAGTGCAATACCACCGAAAGAAAAAGAAACAGACGACGACACTCGAAACAGCGTCGCTTAATATTTTCGAGAGACCATCACCGCGTAGAAGTACATCCGCTGTTGTTGCTACTTTGTAGTCCTCAAAGCGCACTCCGCCGCCCGAAAAGCATTCCCAGAATGCATTAAGTGAATTGAGCAAGGTTCGCGCAATACGCAGGTGATTATGTTTTTTAGGAGCTTTCGATAAGATGCAAGACTGCATCAGTCTCACAAAGGTTTGCCGGGCCTTCTAATGCAGAAATGCCCATGGAGGAACGAGCGATGAGGAGAAATAATGATCGACGCAATTGCTGGTTTTCCAGCATTATATGCTGCTTAGCGCGGGATAACGCCTCGGTTTCCCTCCCGCGGCAGCCATATACTGTGGTGGTGCGGAAACCTAAAATCGCTCGCATAGCAACGTATAGCTGCACTTTAACTAGGTCCGGGTCTACACTATTAAACAGGGCATCCGCGATTAAGTTGGCGTGCGACCTTCAAAGCGATGGACTTCTATCAGTTTCCCTTGCAGCTTAGAGCACGGCTATTACACGGATTTGGTCATCCCACTTGTTCGAACAGCGCTGAGAAGAAGCCCTTTTTGAGATGCATGTAACACTATGTCAGCAACTTCTCGATGACCACTCGCTCCCGGTGTTGGTTCGCAATAGAAGCCTAAGCTACCAAAAGTGTTTAAATACTGAGGTCGACGTTCGCACTAACGGTGGTCGACGTTCATCTGCCGTTTGTACTCCATAAGAAGGGCAGAAATAACTCATAAAACAGCAGATGTCCCGTAAGTAAACTAAGGGTATCTAATGCAGTGAGAAATTTCCGAGGCGAAATAGGTATATCCCGCATTTGTGTGCGGCATCAATAGCACTTAGATTTCCATTACAATCTATCCGTCGAGGCATCCTTATTGTCATCAACACTCTCATGGCGTCTTAGTTCATTCATTCATTCACTAGACATATCATGACTCTATACGTATACATACCAACGGTTCGACCTCACCTACCAGCTCAACTGCGGCGTTCGTCGTTCCAGCTCAGAAAGTTACAGTTACATTCAAATTGCCACACATGATAACATCTACGTCGGCAGAACTTGCAGCTCTCCATGCCGCTTTGACGTACGTCAAGGAAGAGCCGACAGAGAAATGGGTCGTGTTTTTGAGACTCTAAGGTAGGTCTTCATGGTATCAAGTCGGCATTACATCGCAGAACTTACGAGCAGATGATATCCAACATCAGGGAAGTACACCAACATGCTCTGGAAAAAGGACACAGCATGTTCATTCAGTGAATTCTTGCTCACTGTGGCATCATCGGCAACGACTTTGCCGACAGGGCTGCCCGGTCTGCCCACGAGGACACCCAGACGCGTCCAATACCTTTAGCGAGGTCGGATGCTGCTAGGGAACTTCGCGTGCTTGCACGCAAAAAGTCACAAGATTTCTGGAGTTCCAAGTGCATTCGATTGCCGATTGCATAAGCTGTACTCCTTGCTACGGCTACAACTGACATCCAGCCTTTCCCGCGGCGGAACAACTTTGCCATGCCGCATGTGGCTGGAAGTCCATGGCGCTGACGAACGCTTACTCCCATCATATCGGAATGGCCGAGAGCCTGATGTGCGACTCCTGTAGATGCGGGAAAACCATCGAGCACCTATTGTGTACCTGTCCTCGCTACGACGTGCAACGCCTGTCCCTGCGGACAACATTAAACCAATTGGCTTAAACCGTCCTCCGGAGTCAAAGATACTCTGAGCGTGGCCGCACCCGTCACTGGCACGAAAAGCGATTCGTGCACTAGTACACTACTTGAAGTGCACCAGCTTAAGAGACCGCCTTTAGTGTTCCTGTGCATCCTCCCACACGCACTCGCTGCTCACTCTTTTCTTCTTTCTGTTCCCCTTTCCCTCACCCCCAGTGCAGGATAGCAAACCTGGTGCCCATCTGGTTGACCTCCCTGCCTTTCCTGTCCTTGCTCTTTCTATTCTCTCTCTCATTAATTAATTAATACATTCATTCGTCGCTTGGTCAGTCGGTCGGTCATATGTTGTAGAACGGAAACAAATAGTATTGTCGAATTATATTATTTCTCAGCCTTTAAACCGGATAGCAAGAATAAAGTTCTTTCTTTTCTCCCTCTTTCTCCAGAATAACGCATTCATAAAATAACAGAACATGACGCACACGAAACATCTTCATTTTGAGGAAAGTCACACTACGAGGAAACCGGGGCCAAATGATAGGCTCCTACATTCTTTCTACTTCGTGTCACGCAGAAAGAAGTAAATGTCTCGAATCGCGCAGCCACGAAGTAAAAAAACAATGCAGAACCTCAAGTGTCCGCAAAATCAAGAGAAAAAAAAAGCTGACTTGTCCGCAGCGCCCAAGCCGTTACCACATTTTCCTTTCGGCACCAAACGTCTCTTGCGCAAACACGTCATCGCGTATCCTCGTCGTTCTCCTTTCGGCAGAAGTGTTTTCTCCCCACCTGTCTCTACCTCTGTCTGCGCTCCCAGTGTTTCTTTCATTTCTTTTCTCTTCTTTTTTTTCAACTTCGAAGTAGTGAGCGCGCGACAGTTCGCGAACTGCTCGTCTGCATGCCCCGGAATAACAAAAAACCGTACAACTCCGGTTCCACGACTCCATCTTCGCGGCCTTATGCAAATACAGGAAAAGGAACACCAGCAGCGATGGCGTTATACACCGAGTCTGCTATCCCCAAAGTGCACATTCGCCATTGCCTCAGCGCATATTCCGTCAGCGTGTCATGAAGGGTACGATCGAAATGCGTGCGGGTGTTCTGTCCGCGTTTCTTGTGTTGTGTGCGCACGCTGCAGTATAGTTTATGTGCAGATGTCTGAATATATGTTCGCGGATAAACGCGTGTATACCTGTGTGTTTGTCTACCCGTTCATGTGTGCGTCTGTATGCACGCTCGCGTGACTGAGTGAGTGTCAGTGGCTGCTGCTCCGCCGTGCCTGGTCGGACGACCCGAGCGTCCGCTTTTTACGCCTGTCCGCACACCTGAATTTAAAATGCGGTTGAGACGACTGTATGTATGCGTACGCTTTCAGGAGTGTCCTCTTTCGGAAGACTCGAAACTTGGAGAGAGCGAAGGTGCCGCATGTGCCGTGGACCCTGCGCCACCTCGCATTCCACCAAGGCACAATAACTACGCGCTGGGCCAGGTTCGGCGCAATACCCTTTGTCAGCGGCAATCCACATGCACGCGTTATTCAAGCGGCAGTGACTTGGCTGTCGCGGTCTGTTGCTGATCCCTGATTGCTTTCCTGAGAAGACTTGGCGAAGACGAGACACCTGGGAAGAGTTAAGACGTTGGTAGAACGGTCCATGGAGGAGTGCTGGGAACGTGCGACGGATTGCACAAGGATGCTATAAGTTTATGTGGTACAAGTCACACTTGGCAACGACGTCGTGTGCGAAGGCGACCGGTACCGGAATTAGTCAGCAAACGATGTCACCGAGAGAGGCGCACTCGCGAATTAGGAAAAGGGTTTTGGTACGCATAAACATTGGTTTCGAACAAGCAACTGAATCCTACTGAGTTCAACGTCGCCACGAACAGAGAGCTGAAGACGTAAAAGCAATTAAAGAGTCATATTAAGTTGCGTTGTGCATGGTGCACTACACCTCGAATAGCAAGGGGGTCCCTCTTACCGTAAGAGTAGGCCTGGTATGTCAGAACGAGCGCAAGAACGAAAGACGGTATAGGCGACGCCACCATGCAGTTTTCGCACCACCGGGCATCTACTTGGCTCATGTCCGCTGCCAATCGTCAAAATAAACAAGGACTGCGCTGCATTCTAAACGAACTTACAAGTGAGGTGAACAAACTTCCGAAACCTTCCTTGCGACGAAAATGGCAAAACACAACAAAGTGCTACTTAGAAAATCTGTGACGTCGCTTACTCAACGGCGCCATCGTTTCAGCTCAAAATTAAGAGAAAAAAACGCAGTTTCACCTTCCTTTTCTCAAGGAAAACTCAAACGTCAGCCGTTCAATAAAGAGAAATATATTTTTCAATGAATGGCGGTCGGATGAAGTGTCTTCACAGTTATAAATGCGTAGCTTTTCAGTGAGTGAATTTGCCAAGCTAATTTCGGTGCATTCATTATACTGCAATCACCGCTTATGAGAACCGTGCGCATGTCCTGTGACGAAAAATGTGGACTGACTTCCAGGATGAAATCATCCACGAGAGACAAGCTACAGTATGTTCATTTGTTTGCCCTCAAACAAGAACGCCCCCGGAGCAGGATGGCAAAATTTGCAAGAGAACCTGGGCAGCGACCACTTCATTGTGGAGATTACCCTAACGATTAGCACAGCCCCTACCAGGGAATTTAAAGTGACGGATTGGGATGCCTTCCGGAAAATACGGAAGGCGGACCAGACCGATTACGATAATCTCGATAGTCTGTTCACAAGACTACAGAAGGACGTACAAGCTGCGACCAAGGTGGTTAAGACCGACCTAAAGGTAGATCGTATGGACGCGCGCCTTGCACACCTCCTAGAAGCCAAAAACTCCATCCTGCACCACTGGAGAACGCACAGACTCCACCGCCGGCTTCGTAAGAAAATTGCGGAGCTCAATCGTACGATTGAAACTCATTCCATCGAGCTGTCCAAACAACAATGGAATGAAGTGTGCTCCTCGGTTGATGGGCAGATGAGAACGGGTGGCAAATGGAACCTGCTCAAACACTTACTAGACGACTCGCAAACCAAAAGCAATCAGAGACTAGCCATCGATCGCATAGTTCATAATCAAAAGGCGGCGGGCGTATTTGAACACGTCCTCTTGCAAGAGTTGGCCGAAAAGTATCTTCCGCTGGGCCACTCCGGTGACGGGGATTATCCTTGTTATCGGGGGGGAGCGGTGGGGGAGCTCGACGCCCCCTTCACGGAATCCGAAATCTGGGAGGTGCTGCAAACGCTCAACGGTCGCTCTGCGCCGGGCCCGGATGGCATCTCCAATAAGCTCCTCCGAAACTTGGACGAACAATCAGTTGCGCTGCTCACCGGGGAGGTCAATAAAATTTGGGAAACGGGCCTAGTCCCCGACTCCTGGAAGACAGCCTCAGTGGTGCTCATCCCGAAACCAGGCAAACCTCTTGGGCCGGAGAACATGCGGCCCATCTCGCTCACGTCCTGCGTGGGTAAGGTGGCCGAACATGTCATTCACAACCGTATATCTAGGCACATAGAAAATAATGAGTTATTCCCTCACAACATGGTCGGCTTTCGGCCGGCACTCTCCACACAGGACGTCATGTTACTTATAAAGAGGCAAATCATTGATGTCGACACTAGAGACATTCGGGGCATCCTTGCTCTAGACTTGTCCAAGGCTTTTGATAACATCTCGCACCGGTTCGTACTAGACGCCATCTCAGATCTGGGCCTGGGGCCACGATTCCATGCGTACGTTAGCTCCTTCCTCAGGGATCGCAAGGCCACTGTCAAAATAGGGCAAATCAAATCGAAGGAATTTACATTGGGAGCGAGAGGCACCCCGCAAGGGGCGGTCATCTCTCCCCTACTGTTTAACATCGCCATGAAGGGCCTCTCGGACAGACTGGCCACAGTAAGAGGAACGGGTCACGCCCTCTACGCGGATGATATTACCGTGTGGTGCTTGGGAGGGTCTGACGCTGCAGTTGAGAGTGCGCTCCAAGAGGCGCTCGACATCACAGAACACTTCCTACTAGACACGGGCCTGAGTCTGTCACCAACCAAGTCCGAACTTCTATTGTATAGGCCCACCCGACCGGGGGTTAGGTGCTCCACACCCTTAGATCAAATTCCCATAGCCCTCTATACGAAGGACGGACAACAAATTCACAGAGTGCATACCATCAGGGTCCTCGGACTCTTGCTGGAATCTCGCGGGGGCAACTCACAGACTATAGCCCGCATTACTTCGAAGACGGAGAATATGCTTCGGCTTATCCTCAGGGTCTCGAACCGCAGAGGGGGTTTAAGCGAGAGCAATCTACTCAGACTCTACCACGCGTTTCTGATGAGCCACGTTAACTATGTAGCCTCCGCGTTGCGCTGGTCTAAAGGGGATGAGGCCAAAATCGACGCCCTCATGCGCAAAAGCGTCAAGCGCGTGCTGGGTTTACCACTCACTACCAGCACCGCGCGTCTCATGCAACTAGGCATGCACAACACCCTATCAGAGGTGATCGAGGCCCAACGAGTGGCTCAAATAATTCGACTATCATCATCGCGAGCGGGGAGACGCATCCTCGAATCCGTTGGATGCGGTCACCAGGAAATCACGGAGCGCAACGTGACCCTATCACCCATGGTCCGAGATACGTTCAAGGTAGATCCCATGCCACGTAACGTCCACCCTCAATACAATGTAGGGCGCCGGGTAGCCAGGGCTCGTTCCCTGTTAAAAGCGGCTGCTGCCACTCCGAATCTGGCATGTTTCGTTGATGCCGCCCAGTACGAGTGCTCTGATCACTATGCCGTAGTTTCGGTTGACTGTAATGGCACTCTCATTAATTCAGCATCCGTGCGGAAGGTGTCTTCAACAGTAGCCGAGCAGGTTGCTATAGCAATAGCACTGAAGGACCCTCTACGTTCCAATATCTTTACAGACTCCAGATCGGCAGCCCGAGCTTTCGCCTCCGGCTCGATCTCAAAGGAGGCGGCGGCCATCCTCGGCAGCGAGGGGGCCGCTGGTTTTCATAGCATCAAATGGTTCCCGGCCCATATGGGAATCAATGTACACTCTGAGCTTGTTAACGCCAATGAGTTGGCCCATGACTGTGCGCGAGGTTTTACACACCGCGGCGGTTCAGGTGGACTCACGGGCGGCGACTTAGGGCTGTACAGGGATTCGCTTCTCACCTTCCACGAAATCTTGACACATTATCAACTTGCTCGGCGGGCCTTTCCGCTACCACACCCTAAACTTAATAGACCACAATCGTCGGCGTTTCGCATGCTTCAAACGGGGTCATTTCCCTCCAGGGGCAGATTCAGTCACTTCGCGCCTAATGTAGAACCCCACTGTCCAGACTGTGGGGAGGCGTACTGCTCCTTGTCCCATATGCTCTGGCAATGCCCTGCGTTACGCAGCTCATCGCTAACCACTCTAACCGACTGGGAGGCAGCCCTTAAGAGCGGCGACCTCTCAGAGCAACTACGGGCTGTCCAGAGGGCCTGCGACAGGGCGGAGGACCACGATCTTCCGACCCCGACGTGGGTGCGGCCCGCGACGGCCACGGGGACTCCCTGAAAAGGGAGGTACCCTAACGCCGGTTCCTCAGGACCATTAATAAAGTTCTTTGTCTGTCTGTCTGTCTTGTTTGCCCTCTACACATGGCTCATAATCACTAATGGGGTTGGCAGTGATTCGGATGGCGAAAAGTGCCTCAAGAGGACAAGAGACAAGAGAAGCGGTGTCGTGCCACTTTAGTTCTTTGTGGAGCTCGCCTCACAAGCCATGTGTGACCAAGAGTCCCAAATGAAACCAAGCCACTTTACAGCTCCGCATTCTCACGGGCTCTGCTCGTAGCCCTGCGTGGATGTATAAGACTGGCCTGGCGTTATCTCCATTATGTTCAACTTGTGGTGTGTGCAGTGACATAGAACATTACCTTATCTGCTGTACTCTGTATAACGCGGAAAGGAGTGTGTTATTCGGCTCCCTCAAGAAGACAGGAATTCCTCACAGTTCTCTTCAGGACATTGTTTTCCCGCACGGCAACCAGTTGGGTAGGAAGGAGGTTTCTCGCTTTCTCTTAAATTACCTGCAGGACACGGATTTGGTCTCTACATGGTGACCTTAGGAGTGACTATGTGTAGTTGTAAGGTCTGTGTCTGATTTATATGATTTATGTATTTTAAGTGTTGCTACGGTGGAGCAATAGCCGGCAGCGACGGCAAGGCTAATCCCACCAGTAGCCTACAACCACTCCATTTAACTCAACAACTCAACTCGGATGGATTTAGAAGGTGATTCACCAATGAACTGAAATAATTTGAAAATAACAAAGCATCTGCGGCTAGTACTTCGTCGTCATGACCAGTGCCGCAATTAGTTGAGAAATAATGCACTGAAGAGCAGCGCACCTGCAAATTAGGAAAATGCTTTTGGCATATCGATTTTAGTGTTCTTATATCTCCTTCAGGTGCCACTTATTCCAATGTGTTAAAAACATAGTTTTAACAGAAGCGAATTTCTTGCATCTTTAACATAATTGGAGACATGGAGGGAGTTCAGCGTTCAGTATAGGCACCATGCCTGAACACTCAGAGAGGCTTGAAGTGCCGAAAATAACGCATGAACAGCAGCAAGCCATTTCACAAGTCTGCCCAATACGAATAGTTACTGCCACAAACCAAGAATAGAGCGCGCTAGATGGCAACATACTAACGTCGTAGCAATCACGTGGTTGTCTATCTCGTAACTCTTCTGACCGAAGTACTTGGCACATATTAATAAGTTCTAGAGGATGGGTCCAATCAGGAGTTCGTTGAGACGTCTGTGACGCGTTTAGGGCGTCATTATTTTCCTTATACTGTGCTTCTAGTTTTGAGGAGCTTTCTGAGCGTCTACCATGGTACACGAAACGCCCGAATGGGTTAAATTCAGATGAATGCGAGTGATCCTCGTAGCTGATTCTCGTAGCAAACAAGAAAACAAAAATCAAGTGCTGAAGAACACACACAACGCTTGTTATCCCTATATAGCGGCACTTGCGGCGGGGTGTTGCTTCTACCGTGCCTTTTCATCGGGAGATACGACCAACCGAAGCACAGAGAAAGGAGCTGCCAGTTGCCCTCCCTTTTTGCACCGGGACAACAAAAACGCTCAGCGTTCTGCTCGCCCGCCTGCAATCTCCTTTCTGCTTCAACGAGAAGGGAAGCGTCATTATCATCGTCATCAGTATAAACCCCGTTGTCCCAACAAAGGGGTCCGAGACCCAGAGGTGGCGGAACGCGCCTTCGCACAAAGCCCGCCTCAGCCCCGACGGTCTCGCCAACGCCATAGTGCGAATTGGGCTCTTCACTTAATGGCCGACAGTCTCTGAGACTCGCCAGCTCATTGTTGTGCGTAGCGCCATGGCATTAAGGATTCGCACCCTGCACAGAAAAAACATATCCAAGCATGCTTTGCCGTCCTTTACAACTGTGCCTCTCATGCATGTCTTTCCCGACCACGGCGGTCGCATGTAGGAGGAGGCGAAATGCATCAACGCTCGTGTACTTAAGCTTAAGTGTTATTGTGTACTTAGGTATAAGTGGTATTGTGTACTTAGGTTTGAGTGTCAATGTAAAGAACCCTAGCTGGACATCGAAACTATTCTGCACGCCTTCACTACGGCGCCTGCCATTGCCCCAGTGTTCTACTGGTACGCTAAACACCCCGAATCAATAATTCAATTATCCAGATTTTGTCGAATGCTCTCTACACTGCATGTATTTTGGCGACTGTCTCAAGGTATTTAAAATGGCCGATCCAAGAATAAGTGATCATTTTACTGACGGACCTTCACTGCAACGGACGTAAGAATTCGCGAAACAATCGCCAATGCTATTAATAACTAGCACAAGTTTTCTTAGTAACTCTATTGGCCGTGTTGCAACTGTGGAATCGAAGTCACCCGATACTGCAACCAAATTTCTTGTTACAAAGTCTCTGCCTATCACAAGTTCAGAGGTGTCTTGAAGTATCCTTAATCATTTTGCAGAAAGGAAATGTTACTTATGCGCGTCGAGAATCAAAGTGAGACATTTAATTGATGTGGTACAACGATGTCACTCCAAAGCAAATTTATTTCCTGCAACGTTGGAGTTTTCGAACATGTCGCATGCGGCATTCCCTCTCTTGTTAGGCAGTAATAACACTCCAGCAAAGGCATCGGATAAAAATTTTTACCCGGCCATCACATATGAGTTTATCTATAATATGTTTCATGACTAGCAGGCAGCGCTAAGCATAAAATATGCAGATGACTTCTTAATGAGTAGAGGGCCCTTCTCGGTGGGACTCCTGAGGCACTGCGGGCGATCACCCGCCGGGTCAGGGCCATCGCCGAAGACATCACAGGGGCCCTGGACTAAGGGATCCTCCCCTATATCCCTTTCCATAAAGTTAAATAATGTTTTCATCATTCTCTGTTAAAACTATGCCTCCATTAGGGTGGTGGAATTCTCCCTCTTCGCGTTTTGTAGCACCGTTTTATGTTTTGTAGTGTAGTTGTTCATAAAAGAACTGAGATGGTCAAGCAGAACGGATGCCGTTATCCAACCACACGACACACGACTGGACCGTGTACCGGAAGGAGCAGTGAACTGCCATCGTATTTGCAACACGGCTTTCGAGGACGCCTACATCGGGACAGACCTGCTATACGTGGCTATCAAGTGCCACTGCCGTAGAGTGAAATGCAGGCGCGTTTAACACTAGCGGCCCGCATTTTAGGCGTAAGCCTGGTAACAGATAGCGAATCTCATTGCCAAGGAAGTATGTGAGCTCAGGCGCAGTACACTGACCAAAGCGCAAGTGGCGAAGCCGGCAACGCGCAGCAAGCAGCCGGCTGCTAACAGACACAGGTTGGAACCCGAACCCACTGCGAGAGCTCGGTTTCCCGTGCACCGCGCGGCAGACCGACTTTGAATCACCCGACCAGAAAAAAAAAAACGAAGCAAGAAAGGACTGCGACGACTTAATGACACGTGATGGTGGCTGCACCAGGGGCCGGAAACTTCCCTGTACCCTCTTGGGACACTTGGTCCCATGCCGATGCGCGGCGGCAGCGCCACTTCCACACTGGCGGTTGCCGGATATCCAACTGGAAACCATTCACACGCAAAACAATGTATCCATGACGTCACCGATGAGGTCAGAAGGTAGAAGGAGAGCCTCCGGAAGGGGGAGGCTTGCCGCGAAGCCCTCCTTTCCCACTTCGCATGCAAGCGTGCCTGTGTTCGTGCTCTTGCAGGTCCGCTGGCCGCGCGGGGACATTGACCAAATCACGAAAGCAGAACCCGCTGGAATGTGCCGTGTTTACGAAGCGCTTTCTTTCTGCCCGCGTTTCACACGTGGGTCATAATGTCTCGCATTCATCCTTGCATGCTAATGGACGTAGCTTTCAATACATACTGCATAACTGTCATCTAAAATCCAAAATGAAGGCCAATAACAGTAATATGTCCTTGCGTGTCTCAAGATTAAAGTTAGTTACAAGAACTAAATGTGCCAACATAGCAATAAAAAAAAAAGACGAGACGCGAGAGTTTGAAGTTATCCTGAAATTCTTGCGGCCTCTTTCATATTTCGCAGCTCTTGAAGACGAGGTTTTCTTTTCTGAGTTCGTGCGGGTTGGGCGCATCTGAGATCTGGCTATCTATGTATATAACTTCTCAAGAAAAGGGGCAATTGGTAATTTTGGAATGCCGCAGTCAGTTGCAAAACGTATCAAGACGTTCGTCTCTGCGAGACAAGAAGTGAGAATTAGTCGCAGACCACGTAAATTAGCTCCAATATGATCGAAAATGAACCACTTTGCACCATATACACTGTACTACTCCAGGATTGGCCCACTCGACCTCGTACAAACCAAAGCAAAAAAAAAAGGGGGGAGGAGGAAGAAATGCGTGTCAGCCAGAGTCGATGGGAAATAAGACAACGTGGATGTACATGCGCTTAAGAAAGACATAAGAAAGAAAAAGCGAATGAAAAACGTCGACATGAATAAAAGAAGTAGAGAGGCCGAAAAAAATAGAAGGTCCGACAATGAAAGGGAGAAAATAATGCGAAATTATCATCCATTTATGCAACGTCGCATCAACTTTAATGCCCCCATTTTCAACACATGTAAATACATATGCCATATACGTCGACGTTGTCTTCTTATGCGTGGGCTTTTGGTTGACACACCATTTTTTCTAACGCTTGTACGTAGCAGTCAAGCACTGAAAAGGCCCAGCACGCCTGGTTCAAGACCCTACTGCTTGGGCGTCCTTTTGGCTGGTCGCCTGCGCATGAACATTGTTTCTATCGCAGCGGCTAGGCTTGTAGTGTATCGCTTGACTTCACCCGCGATAGATTGCGCTGGAGTGTTACACACTATTGCTGGTGCGTCTTAGTGTATCACCGCAGTAAAACAAACTCACATACTGTAATCTACTTACGGCCCACACGCGGGACGCTTATACAAAAGGGGTGCGAGGAGAAAAATGTAAGCGCAAGCTCAAAGTATCGGCAGTTGGAGCCTTTTGTAATGAAATATGAGGGCACTCGAAACGGAGTCAGGTCCTTCTATCAGAGTGCCGCAAGGCAGAGACGAAGCCATATATACAGGGTTATAACAAGGCCGCACGCTGGTTTGTACGGGAGAGAGAGGACGCGGCTTTTCAGTGGCCCTTGACGATATACGCGGGGCTGTATTTTAATTGAATGGGGCCGCCTCTTGAACTGCGTTTTCAGACTGGAGCGTTTGAACGCGTACGCTGCGGGTAAGAACGTCTTTCGAAAAACTCGATGCGCGCATGCCTCGGGCACCGTCTGCAGAGAGACCCTGTTGTGCGACAGGCCGCAAAATTCTAACAAAATGAAAACAACTGACAAAAGACATCCCGAAAAATACTACTAAAGAAAACACTCGGGGCTGAACATAACCGTAGATATATAATACCATTGTTGATCCATCCCTGCATTTTTTCACGACATAATAAAGTTGATAGTTGGCAATAAAAAAAAATGGCTGTGCAGAGAGAGAGAGGAAAGCAAACGTGCCGCTGGCCGCCGCACAAGCATACGCATGCATAATGGTAAAAGAAGAAATCGAAGTGAGATAAAGGCGCAGGCGGCTCATTCGTGACAACTTTATTGCCCGGCGTTAAAGAACATTGTTCAGCTTGTATTGTTTTTATGCACACTACTGGGCTTGTTCTTTCTTTTTCTATTTGTCAGTCATCCGGCTTTCTTCGCAGACAACTTTTTCTTCCGTTCGCGAAAGCTCAGAAATTTCAATGCTAATGTATATATCTTTATATATTGTTGCTTCTGCCATGAGAAAAGGAGTAGCTGTCCCCATTATAGGGTGACTACACCTCTTTCTTTTATTTTCATTTAAGTAAAGGAAACAGTACTTTCAGTCCAGCTTAAAACTATAGATATGGTCCATCAACTTCGTTATGCAATTTCACACTTTCATCCGCGTAAATTCCCTCTCCATCGTCGCCTCCTTCTTACTCCGTTCGTTACCCCAGACGACCGTTCGAGTTTATTCTCCTTGCGGCTGTAAATGGCACATCATCTACGCTTTCTTTTATGTCTTCTTTACGCTCATCACATTTAGTTCATTATAAACTCGAGAACCTCGTCGCGCGTTACGCTGGAACTCCCATCCTATCCGTCCTTAATGTCCTTACCTTATCGGTCGCGCTTACGGTAATTTCATCCCGTTGTACTTTTTGTTTCTCATCGTCATTTTATATTCAGTCTAACATTCTTTTTACGTGTTTTACTACTTTTCGCTGTACGGGCACCACGAAATCCCTAAGCGCTGCGTTACGCCGGGCTGCTTGCAGCGTTAAGCGTGGAGATCAGTGCGCGCTAATTGCAACGCCAGAGCATGCAGACTCGCCGAACGGATTTGTCCAGATTCCTTCCCTTTGCCCCATCGCTCTACTTGCTCCGAAGATCGATACGCATTTTCTCGTCCCGCCTGTGGAGGTCGGTTCGAAGGGCGCTGACCGTAACTATATGCGTCGTGCGCGGATTACCAATACGGAACGCCCATGCGACTCCGTGCTCATTTTACCATCTGTGAGCATAAGCGGCTTGCGCAACCTTGGAAAGCAGTTACAAGAAACAAGAGAACATTAATCCGCCGATAAAGCTCCCCTAATTACACCGAGAAATTGGCTGTGTGCATTATTCATGCGTGCACTCGGATTTCTACATCCCAGTATTTTCGAGGTCAACCAGACCGTCTGCTTTGCTGCAGCGAACTCATTACTGTAGTGACGAATACAATGAGTTGTCTTGCCATTCAGTATTATGTAGCTGTGTTGTTCATTTACGTTTTGGTAATGCGTGAATCGAAGCGTTGTATTGGTGCTGCATTTGACATCAAGTGTTGGACTGGGACGTGGTAGAGTGGTATACGTATACGTGCGCTCGTCTTAAGCTCTGCAAGGCGTACATTTATTTATTTGTTTGTTTTAAGCAGCTTGCCAGTGCACCTACTGTAGGTACTGTTCTGTAGTTTAGAGAAAATCTGTGCGGCATGAAGGCCTCTCTCTGACAGTTTCGTACTTTTTTTACAATGAGCAAGCCCGTACCATTTAAAATAAACGCGAGCGGAGTGTGTTATTTTACTAAAACGGGCGGACGGACGGACGGACGGACGGACCGACCGACTTACTTTGTTGTTAGGGCAGTGATATGAGGATTACACGTCTTTTACCGGCATCGTGCTCCCCACACTGCTATCTGGTGAATTAAACGCTGGTGATTTCTCGAGACACTATAAAACGCTAACCCGTTATCACTCATTGAAAGTGCGTTTCAATGAGCGAGAGAAAACCAGCGACGTTCATACCTTCAATTAGAAAAAGCTTCCATGGCCCTACATCCTGTTTCTTTGAAACACTGAAGAAAACGAATCATCCAGAAGAAGAAATATATATGAAGCCTATGGTTACACTGTCGTAATAACTGATGAAAAGAACGAATCAGCGCACTAGAAGCTACGACAGGAATGGAAATAACAACACAGAGAGGCTTTGCCAAGAAGAAACTGCATCTGAGGAAGCTCCGCGTTAAGATACGTTGCCTGTCTCATAACTGTGCTATGTAGCCTTCGAATGATGGCGTTATTTCATTAACTGCGCTAAATTTTCAGAAATCGCCCGTAGGAGTTAGCACAACTCTAATCCTTGATGCAAATCGCTCGATGAGGCGGTCATTGCTTCTACTATAAATCAAATTGCTTAAATGAATTATTATCATAATTACACTAATTAACTTTCCTGTTAGTTACTTTACGCACATTTTTCAATCTACGAATTGTATAGCCGGCGAGTTCGCAAGGCACATCTACTTGTAACGAATCCTCAGGGCGGCACCAGTTTTGAGATAATAATTTCCAATGTGTCCGAAGAAACGCATTGGCGAGCCAGTTAGCTTTGTGCTGCAATGCATAAAAAAAAGCCTTTTTGTTTTATTAAGTACATGAAACAACAGTCCATTCTTACCGCAACTGTGACGCGTCTTATCTCGAAACCAGCGCCATCCTCAGAATTCGTTACAAGTCGAGATGCCTTGCAAAGTGAATAGCTAGAGTTCGTAAACTGAAATATGTGCCGTAACTTAATTTTCACAAGTTCATTAACCGCAACTATGTTAATTTTTCAAATAACTATATTGATTTACCCTAGAAGCAATCGCCGCCTCATCGAGTAGTTTAAATAAAGGGTTAGAATTGTGCTATTTGCAAAGGTAAGTGTTACAAATTTGGTGCAGCTAAAGAAAGACACCTCATATATACGCTCTCGAAATAACCCAAGACACTTTCAGTAGCACTACCTACACAGGCGAGAGCTCTCGCGAGAGCACTTTTAGAGCACCTGTCAGTGTTCCTAGCCGCCCAGCGGAAAGCAACGAAAATATCCGTGTGCAACTGTTTGCTTACAACATAGTTGGTCAACATAGTTGTAGCGCTGATTCCAAAATCTAATTAGTGGCCTTGGGTCTTTTTATTCCTTTCTCTTTTTTTCCTTTTGTCTGTATCTAATCTTGCCGAACCTGTTATTCTTTCCGATCGACCGGCACTGAGCTGACCTTCCTCCGACCTCCACTTGTATAGGGGTAAGGAGCCTAGTGATGTACGACGAGCGCATTTCGTTCTCTACCCTTTGCTGTTCTTGCGGTGCAGGAAAACCAAGGGCAAGTGCAAATAAATACGTGAAAGTAAGGCGAAACACGTGACAACACCCTGATGATGGCGGAGTATCTGGGCGAGGTTCGAGAAAAGCGAATTCGACGTTTGTTTTCTCGGCTAGTAAACTACTATATTTGCTGCGATTAAAGCACCTGGAAGTGTACAACTCATTGCGCTAATACTCGCTTTTTTTTAGCCCTGTATTGGGCGCCTTTATAGTTCTTATGATTAACTGAAGACATTACGCTCCCAAAAGCTGCACGCGTTTTATCTTTCAAAATGCAGCGTTTTATCCGGTCCGTAAATGGTGTTTCAGTTTATGGAATACCAGAACACCGTAAAACCGACGTCCTCTGGGTTAACGCAGCAGCAGTCGTGGCGCTATCTTGTGACGCTGACGTTAATTACAGCACAGAAATGCGTTGGCTGCCACTTTTCCTCAATGGCATCAACAAGCATTGCGTCCATAGGGATTTTTTTTTCTTTTTTCGCGCAAACAATCACAAAGGCGAAAACTTTTCTAATGCATTAAGGTTTAATAAAATATCTCAAGATGGCACTGCCAGCACTGATGCTCTCAGAAAAAAAAAAGAAAGAAAGAAACAGAAGTGCTTGAAATGGAGAGGGCAAAAGAGATCACCTGAATTCAAGATTGTTCTCGGTGACGGAGGATGCCTCTCGGCAGGTCACGTGATTCGCATGCTGCGAAGGCGACACCTGCACCACTGCGGTTCCTACACTGAACAACAGACCGGTGATGGTCTCGATGTGTACTGCTTCCACGTGGGCTAAGCCGGCAGTATTTCTCCTTTGTTCATTTACTTATATCCTGGTTAGTTTACATCAATTTTATGTTACTTGGTTATTGTTCTTGTCAATGTCCCTGAAAGCCTAATTCACGATATAAATTAGTTTTGTTCCTTACTGTCCAACAACATTGTACTATCTCATGTTTTGCTTATTTCTAGTGTGTGGGCATATTCCGCTGCTCTAAACCTCTTTTGCCAACCTTGCGTTCTTGATTTTATACTTGCTTCGAAAGGTAGTTTCCCTGACATTTTCCTGATCTTTTCTTTTTTTAGGGTGAGGGGGGTGCGGAACCTTCTACTCTATTATACACATCTTGTGCAAAAAAGCAACAACACTTGAATAAACTTCAACTTTAAACCTGGTTCCCCCTGCGTAAAATAAATAAACAGAACGTGTGCCTCTTCTACCTCCCTGTCCATCTTTCCTTTCTTCCTGTCATGCTTTGCTCTCTCTCCCGTTGTCACCGCTTTTCATCTAGCTAATTAACATTCAGAGCGATTCAAGAGACCAATGCACCCGCCAAGTGTCGTTTAACGGGTGCCTATTCGTCTCAACTATAGCTTAACTAGCAAGCTAACACGTCTCGATCTCCCGAGTTTCTCCCTCTTTGCCATAGAGTTCTGCACGCCTTGCACTGTCTGAAATGCTGTATAAAGCTGCTCTTAACAGCAGAAGCAAGAACGCCGGTTCCCACTGAGCGGTTTCTCAGACGCAGTGCCAAGTACAAGTCCCAGCATCACACGTCGGGTATGACATGGTGCACGTGGCGTTTCAGCGGTCGCATGCGATACCGATCGCGCCTACGGCTGGTCGTTCACGATGTGCCGTCTTCGAAGGCGTGCGGGTTGCGCAAGCCTGTCGCGGCGACGCGTGTCGCGAAGCTCCATGTGTGGCGCCGAGCCGCGCAGTCGGGGCGTACGGCTTCGACGCGCGAGTCACGCGACTGGCAGCGCCACTTAGCCAGGAAGCGCGACAACTGGTCCGTCGTCGCTCCTTGGCAGTGACCGGGCGGAGAGGTGCGCGACGCGTGGCGCCGTCGCCTTCGCCGTTGGTCTCCTGCCAAGGCGGCCGATAGGCAGCGTTGTCGTGAAGGCGCGTGTGTCGCGTTTGTATTTGTACGTTTGTATGTGCGCATATGTATACTTGTTTTTTTAATGTACGCGTCTTGTATGTGTATCTGTGGGTGCATTTGCATGCGTAATTCTATGTCCGCATCGCATAAGTGCACGTGCATGTGTTTTCTTCTGCGTCGTGCCTTTATGCGTCTCTCTCTCTCTCTCTCTCTCTCTGTCTCTCTCTCTGATCATGCGTGTTTGTCTGTTCGACAAAGCGCGAATAGGTAAATGTTCAGCTTCGCCACGCGGCCACAAATGCGTGGTCTACTAGCGTACCTCTGGCCGTACCAAAGCGACAGTCGCGCTCTCCCCCATCTGTTTGTCGGCGACGAAGAGAACGCAACTGAAGGAAAAGCCAGTCGAACTTCCCGCACGGACGTAAACGCGAGGTCTGGAGGCCCAGCGATGCATCACGCACGCGTAGCGCGGTGGCCGTTCGCGTGTCAGATTTGCTTTCGTTGAGGGTCACGCACCTGAGGGGAGCTATTTTTATCCTGCCCGCGCACGTGGCTCTTCCTTCATCGCCGGTGTTTTCTCAGTTTCTCTCGCCTGTGTTATTTTCTTTTCTGTACTGGCGTCGGTGTCAGTTGTCGTGTATTAATCGGTTCTGTGCTCGCTCTGGGAGAATGAGACAAACAGAAATGTCTATACGAGACACCTACAGGCCTGCTTCATATTTTTGATAGTCACAACAGAACGCTGTGAACGGCAAGGTGATACGCCCTACGTATGTTATCTAAGGCACATACACACATGCATTTTGATGTTAATTAATATTGCGAAGCAGCTGATTATTTACGTCAACACCTTGCGAACTTATTTGAAAAAACCAAACCAAAAGCTCCATCCTTACACAACAGTACATTTCGACCGCCCATAGATTCTTTTAGACCCAACATACGGTATGCTCTTTCTCGTAGATTGTCTTGCCTTTTCGCCCGTACATTACGTGTACAGAATTAATAAAGGTGCAAAGCGACAGGTCTAGAAGTCAACGGAGTATTCGTATGCAATGTGTACCCTTAAGAATTTGTTACATTAGCAGTATGCGCACTGACAGTCAAAAAACTGCAGATACTCGATCAATTGATGTTCTCATGTGAACCTACTATAAATTGTAAAAAGTTTTTTTTTTTTTTTGAAGAGCCGTCAACGATAGACTGTTCCTCAGAAAGAAAAAAAAAGCTGTGTAATTTCGGTCTTCTGCTCAAGCACAGTGCACCCCAGACAGACCCACGCGTACCTACGCAGTGCCGTCTGTTTACAACGTGGATCATCATATATATCCCCCTTTGATTCCTCACCCCGTCCTCCTCGCCACGGTTGCCAATCCGCTTACCCAAACAGTGCGTAGACGCAGACGTGCTTTAAAGAAGACTCCTTGATCCCGCGTTTCCGCCCTGTCATTGGACGGCGCTTCTTCCGGCCTCAAACAACAGAGCCCCCTGCGCACGGCCACAACCGGACGCACCCCGAGCCGCTCCGAGTCAAGCCAAGTTCGCTTTCTGCTGCCGCTGCTGCTGCTCCGGCGTGTCGCAATACGCCAGCGTCGTTTGCGCGCTTCTCGTAGTGCGCTCTGTATAATTGAATATGCATGCAACCACGTCACGGAGAATCTCTCGAACAGACCCGTCTTTCCCGGCCGGTTAACGACGGCCACAAAGCCTTTCCTTTGTGTCTCCAAGCCTGAAGGTCTTTGGCAGCACCCTGCGTCATCCGGGGCGCCTGATGATATCCGAGAGCCCGAGAGACGTTTTGCGTTTCTGGGTCTCGAGTTTTGACAAGGCTCGCGAGCGGCGAGCGTTAAAGAAGGATTACGTGTGTACATGCTTAACCTCGCTTTCACGACGGCATAACCGCACCATGCCAAAAAAAGAAAAATGAAAGAAATGCGTATGCAAACGGGTTGTTTTGAAACTTGGCTCACGTTCAGACGGTATACGTCACGAAACTTTTTAGTATATATAGTAAAGATCGCTCTTGCAGCCTTTCATGGCTTGTGTGTGTACTGAGCCTCGATTTTAAAGGGCTGTGTCCGCGGCGATTGAAAAAAATATTTGCATGTTTGTATTCGGACTTGGAGCGATCGTTATAGCGTGGTCGGGACACGGCGTTCACGACAACATCTTTTAGTAAAGCTCTTGCAGTGACTTTCGTTATCGTGCGTGCAAGTGCTCTTTGTTCACTTTCATGATGAAAATTTCAAACCCGCTGAGGAGTGTAAAGCATAACGCTTGCCTAAACATGCGAATAAAACGTTTATAGAACAAGCTTGATGTTTCAGCAATCGTTTAGCACAGTAATCAAAGTAGGTAGATGTATTTGTTCGACGAAAAATAAAGTGCTGCATATCAGTGGTGCGGGCACTGTTTATCTGCTTTGGTTATTGTTTTCACATCTTCAGACAATTGTTATTGTTGCCTCCGAAAAAAACAATGCCTTCAAGATCAAGCTGGTATGAGAACAAGTTACTGCCTTTCAAATCATGTTTGTCAATATAGGGAAAATAAGTGTAGTAAGGAACAGCACTAAAAAGTCGTTGCTCTTATTTTCACTCGTGGAAAATGAAGGAAATTACTACCAACGGCACTGCAACCGCCTAGCTTATTCTGCTGACTCTTCAACAACGGTTAGCAGTGGGGGATGAGAGCAGAAGGTTAAAGGACCGTGTGAGAAGGAAAGCACATCATAGAGGATAAAGTAGAAGCACGGAAAAAACCATTTAAATTTCTACAATATAAGATAAGACGTAAATAAGCAAATACGACATCGCAAGTGTGCTTAAGGCATTGTGGTGCTGCGGAAGTTAGCTAAGAAAAGAAGAACTCGAAAGCCGAGGCGGGCGATCTCTAGGTGCATTCGATTTGCCTTCACTTGCTGAAGTAGTTCGGGAGGTGGTGTACAGTGCTTCTCGTTGGACTAACGCAACGTGGCATTGTCTGCACGTCGCCATCATCTCCAACGAGTGGAGGCTAGTTAGCGGGCTAGTTCGGGATAGTTAGCGCAGGGCTCGTGCCGGAGCTGCCGGGCCGGTTCTGCGCGAGCGCAGAACAGGCACTCAACCGCAATGAACTATTCTGACAAAGTGCGGGGCCATTCAGATGGACTTCACTCGGGATGGAACGTCGCTTCTGACGTGCCTCATGTCCGAAGAGGTATCAACACATAACGCTTCACCATAACTGTGCGGACTTGTGTAAGTTGCAGATAATCTCATTCAATCCAGGCCCGAGCTATTGAGGTCATTTATATGCTAAAAGCTGTCTGTAACTGGGTGGCGTTAATTGTCTTGGTAATAACCATAGTCCAAGAAATTATAGGCAAGGCCCCACGCACGCACGATCCCTGATAACGTACGAACTTCGAAAGTTCGTCCTGTGATATTGGCACGTGCCAGCGATTCCACAGCGCTTGCACATTTCTTGAAACTATTTGTCGTTCAAAAAACTGGTTGAGTTGGATTCGTACTTTCCTCTTCCTCTTCTCGACAGAAGGCATCTTCGTTTACAAGGTACGAATGTCCGGTATTCACGAAGGACAACTGTGCAATAGAGCAGTTTGTAATATAATGCATTGTCCGCCGCCCTATCGAAACAGCCAAACGGCCCTATAACCCTCACATTCAATTAATTAGGCATGAACATGGACCTTGGATATACTATAGCACGGATATGGAGCTTCGTATACGTTCATATACTATAAATGCCCGTACATTCTCATAAGTTATGTTGGATTATTGGATATGGGGGTTACGGCACGTAAGGGGGAAGTCGTGGCCGGGGACATAGCATCGGGGTTAGAACGGGTCAGTAAAAAGCCGGTCTCACGAGTTAAAGCTCTCGTTGGGCCCTTCGCCTTACTAGTAGACTGAAACTGCTAATTATATAAGTGCCCCATTAGTAACCGACGAAGTGTGTGCATCGAGCTAAGTGAAACTAACAACAATGCATTCGCGTCCGTCCAGCAGTTGTTCTTAATGGACTCACGGAATGCAGCCTGTAAGTAAAGGTTAAGGCGGAGCGCCGGCACCATGTCATTAAGCTTGATTCAATTAAGAGACCGGCTAGGATAGACAGCAGAAAGAACCGGAATGACTCGGGAACCAGACGCGTTGCTCTCGAGACGGAAACACTCTACGCTCGGCAACAATGCATTGCCGCTTCAGCGCGGCGAGAGAGAATGGTTTCTCGGCTGGCTGACTACGGTGCTCGCACATTACGAGCACCACATGTGCCCCGGCGCGAGAACTGAGAACCATGCACAGATGCACGCCAGACGCGGCGCATTGTGTATTGCCTTTCTCATTCGGCCGAAGCTATAGCGTATGCATTCTTGGATCCCGTCGTTCCTGACCCCACGGCGCAACTATGAGGCTTCTCAGTAGTGGCTCAAGCTGCTACAGGAAGGTCAGACTAAGGAACGAGCCAACTATGGCGCGGGCATAGATCTGATTCTCTTTCTGCGCAGTTTCTTCGGTTTCTTTCTTGCTTGCTTGGCGATGATACCAGACACGATCTCTGCCGGCTTTGCTCTCCGAGTAATCCTGTTATCGCCGCCCCGGGGGATACGGATCTCCCGGCCTCACGTAAGGCGGACACCCGGGCATCGATCCATTGCTCGCTGTATTCTTCGCTTCGCGCATCGCATGCATGCCTGGCCTTCTACTCTTTCTTTAGGCCGTTGCCTGCACACCACTTGTCTTGGAGAGCACGTATAGCAGCGTAGTAGCTGAGAATTGTTCTCTCTGGACGAGTGGCATGCAGAGTAAGGTGTGGGGACGACTTGATTTGAACATGCTCCTTCTTTTTTTTCAATAAAACACAGGAGCAAACAGATTAGAACACGAAATTTTTATGCATTTGAAGCAAAGATGTCGACTGAACTTGGTACTGCGACATTCGTATCGAGATGACGATCTCAACTCTCCCTCTTTTCAATTACTTAATATTTTAGCAATGTATATGAAGAATTTCTCGCTGTAGAATAAAGCGAAATGTAGCGGAAGGGTATTTTACCTTGATCGCTGTACGGTAACGTACTTCAAACATAGCAGAAACATTCACCATGCATATGTGGTTTTCAATTTGCGAAGAAATTTCTTTCGAAAAACTCACCCGGTACAGTACCAGGAATCAAGTCATGAGTAGGTTACCTTACAAAATAATGCGACAACATTTGTTCTTTGAACCGAATATCTCATCGCTTCAAAAAATATTGACTAAGCTTTTAACGTGGATGTTATTTTTTTTTCTGCCGGCCAAAATGTTGGAAAGGCTCGCGCCGCAAATGAGGGGAAAGCACTCAGGATAACTGATACTAGTTGCTCTGTAAAGCTTCGAAACTCTATTGCCTCTTGCGGCGCTGGCGTCGTCCACGAGATCCCACTGTCTTGCGGAAAAGTTTACATTGCGCAGTCTCGCCACTGCGTGAAAGAGCGTATGCGTCAGCACATTGCTACTTTAGAGGCAACGCCAGCCTCCCATATTTCAGCACAATGTAAAGCATGTGGTTGTAGGCCTTTCTTCGATCGAACCAAGGTAACCATCAAGCACGAAGACAAAACAGTTCGTGAAATTGCAGAAGGCTTTCGCATACAAAAGAGGCATGCTGATCGTGTATCGGAACCGTCTATCTCTTTGTTATCTTGTGGGGTGCAAATGATTGGTGATCTATTCCGTATTACTCAATGGCATGCATACGCAGGTGGTGTCTTCCTCTTTACTTAATAAACTTCAGTTGTTAGACAGCGCTCGTCCTGCGTCTTTCTTTTTGTGTGTGTTTGTGTCGCCGTCGTTTCTGCGCTGGTTCAAAGGATTCATCAATTCCAATTCGCCCAGCTTTCCATCTTACTGAAACCTTTGTTATTGCTTAACTTCCCTGCCTTTCCTTCTTATCTCACGCATTCCCATCAGCTCGCCAGCCTCACCGTACAAAAAAGCCGCGCACAACATATAGTGCAATCCGCCTGTGCATATCGTGACTCGCTTACACAGGAGTACACACCTGCGGCCAGGCCGGTGCTTCCTCCGTGGTGTTTGTGCCACCCTAAAGTACGCCTCACGAGTCCAGGGCTTCAAAAAAAAAAGTCAGATCTACCACCGTCTGCACTAAAACAATTCAGAGTACACCTGTTGTACGAGAATTACAGAAACCACGCGTACACGCCTATATACTGATGGATCGACCACATCGACCGGTTATGGCGGCGCTGTGTTCATACCGACGCGAGGAGTAACACAACGATTCAAGGCTTCACACGTCACGACGTCTACGGCTGTAGAACTTGCGGCTTTGCGCAGTGCGCTTCAATATACTGACAGAGAGAGGGCTGGTAAATAGGCTGTCTTTTCCTGCTCAAAACCGGCTTTACATGACATGCAGTAGGTTCGAAATCGTCAGACTTCGTCACGACGTGAAACAAAGAGGCCACGAAATTATTTTGCGATGGTTGTCTGGCCATTCCAAGATCAGTGGAAATCATCATGCAGACAAAGCAGCCCGAGCGTCCCCTCAATAACAACGCAACGGTCCCACTCATCTATCCGAAACAAACACTGCAAGGCAGCTTCGTCAATTATAAGGTGCACCAGGCTAGACAACTGAACCCTGCGCTCCAACTCCAACTTCCACCCTGGCTTCATCGACGTGAGTCATCGATTCTGTACCGGTTGTGGTTGGGAGTGGCCTTCACGCAGGCCGACACGATATTGATTAGAATTAACGACAGTGCTGCGTGCGACGTTCACGGCAACGAATACAACATCGAACGTTTACTGCGCTGCTGTCGTCGATTTTTGTCACAAAGACAAGCACAATATATCGCATTGCGACGACTGGACGACCGGCCGTTGTAAGTGCAGGCACTACTCGAAGTGTAGTTCCATGCATTTCGGCTACTCTTCGGCCAAAAAGTATGTGAAGGCACTTTTGTCTCTTGAGGGCGACTGGCCTGTGTAAACGCCTTTGACTTATAATAGTGCCCTCCGCGAGCGTGCGCGCACAGGCCGCGTCATGCCCCCCCCTCTCTCTCTCTCTCTCAATTTTTTATTCCCTTTTTCCCGTTCCCCTGCGTAGGGTAGCAAACAAGACGTATTTCTGCTGAACATCCTTGTCTTCTCCTATCTGTCTCTTTCTCCTTGAAGCGGGGAAATGCTTCTCTGCTTCTGCAAGTTCATACGGGCCGTTCCATATACAGTATTGTGCTCCAATGAAAAGTAGCAAACAGTGTACACAAAACCAAGCGCTAAGACTAAATTAAGTCGTCCGTACCGTTTTCCTTGTATTGTACACTTCCCATATACACCAGAACCAAAGCATTGCGGTGAAACAAAACTCACGCGTTGTGACGGAACGGCACGAGCTCCGAAAAAAAATAAGAAAATAAGAAGACGGAAAGAAGAGAGGGAACAACGCTAGTTCTGTACTTTCGCTGTCGCAGGGCAGAGGGCCAAGTTTCCGGGAAGTCGGTCTCTCGACAGTCCAGGCCCGCTAGCTAGCTGCCTGGCCACTGCCCGGCTTTGCCACGAACGTCCGTTCAAGGTCTGGTTTGTTTTTTTCCCTGCGCTTCATTGTGTGAGACCGGCATTGTTCACGCGAACGCCTGTAATCTGCGGAGCGAATCGTCTTTTCTTTTTTTTTTCCCTACTCCCGAGAATACCCTTCCCCGAGAGTTCACTGTAGATTGCGGCGTCACATTGCGCGCTTTTGTTCTCATTTGCTCGTAAGAATAAGTGCGTGCCCTATTCCTTTTTTTCGGCTTACTTTTATAGGTTTTCCTTTTATTCGCGCTAAGAGGGCGCGTGTGCCTTATCCAGAAATCAATTTATCTAAATGAAACTTGTTCTTAGTGTAGACGAGAGGATATTGCAGCAGACTGCTGTATTGAAGTATATAAATGCGCTGCTGGCTACGCAACATGAAACAGGGGACGTTTCTTTTTTTGCTGCTCTTAAATGTAATACTGTACAAATACTCAAATAACTGAAATGCCGTTTTGTTTATTCGTTTGTAACAGAAGTCAATCTTAATTCTCTACTTTCGGCCGTACTGCTTTGTGTGAAATACCGGATAGGTACAGAAGTAACGAATCCGTACTTATAGAGCAACATTTCTGTTTGCAGAGCATTATTTCCGACAGCCAACGTACCCTAATCACCAAAGCATGCTTCCCTGTTTAAGCTATGTTCTGTTACACATGGACTGCTATGGAGAGATTGAGCTGAAGAGGACCTCGGCTACTCCTTTGGTTTATGCTACTCAGAAAGAAATGAAGGAACAAATGATAATTATAATATAAATAAAAAAAAGTGAATGAAACAAACAAGGATAACAACGTCGCAAGGCAGTGCCCACCGATGTCTGTCCCTGCGGCTGCCCGAATAATATATACACTTTGAAGTCCTTATAGATCATGAAGTAGAAGGGTCGTTCACGCAATAAATAAATGAACGGTAGCTCCAAACACACGCTTCAGTACCAGTTCTGTCCACCTTAAAAAAGCATTAAAAATTGTATCATGGGGTTTTACATGCCAAAACCACAATCTGATTATGAGGCACGCCGTAGTGGAGGAACTCCGGAAATTTGGACCACCTGCAGTTCTTTAACGTGCACCTATATCTAAGTACACGGGTGTTTTTTTTTTTGCATTTTGCCCCGATCGAAATGCGGCCGCCGTGGTCGGGATTCGATCCCGCGACTTCGTGCTTAGCAGCCCAGCCCCACAGCCACTAAGCAGCCACGGTGGGTCTTAAGAAAAAAGCATAAGCATATCATAAGCACGCGTACATCTGAACAGCACTACTTATTGTAAGTGCTTTTTCAACTCTCTGTCCACAGAAAATGATTTTTAAAATATACCTTTTCCTGTAGACGACTTGGTGGTCATGGCCCAAGTAATTTTTGCATTGTAAAGGAGCGCTTCTCCGCACTTCCTAGTTTTATTGCTAACGCGTCGTATTTTTCCCATCGCGTTTTGAACATAAAAAATGGCTGTGGCTTAGGTAAGGTTAAGCCCAGGATGCGAAGCATACTAGCCTTTATTTTAGTTGTTGAACCACTGTTTAGCCTGGTGAACTGCTGTTGCTTGGCTATATTTGGTTCGGCTAGACGAAGAAACAACTCATGCATTACTGCTTCGCCTTCAAGAGTGGAACGCGACAGCGTTCCCGTCGACCCGCCAAGGGGTGTAAGACAGTGGGCTACAGGGCAGCGACTACGCGCCCCGCATTGGACGCGGTGAGCGTCGAGCAAAGCAGCGTTCGGCGCGGCAACGAAATGTGCGCCTGAGCAAGAGACGCACGCCTTAGAAACAGCTCGTTTCTAAGGCAACACCGCATTCACTAGAGGCGCTTTTGTACCGCTTCGAAGCATCGCACTCGTGGCTCAGTGGTAGCATCTCCGTCCCACACTCCGGAGACCCTGGTTCGATTCCCACCCAGCCCGTCTTGCAAGAGTTGAGCCAAAGCCACTTCTCCTCTGTCGTGACGTCACGGTGTCACGTGGTTTCATGGCGACACCGCCGCGCCTGAGGAGCTGGGTTGAGCTCTCGTAATATGCTTCGCATAAAAAAAAAATGGGGCAAACGTTCTTAATTTCATGGCCACTGCTGCACTCATTGAGAATTAGAACGGCGTATTATGAACAGAAAGCTATTTGTATATGCTGCTTTCAGTTGAATCCTGTGTATAATTTCATCTATGTGTCGCGGGAGATCTGCTGCAGTGTTGAATTTATTTTAGGCCGAATTTGATGCAACAGTGGCCTTTTCGCTCTACCACTGCCAAGCCACTTCTCCGCAGAAGAGTGGGTAACACTTGTTTTATAACATTCCGGATATCCAGTTTAGACAGAGGGATCGCAGAATTATTTCCTTCGTTTGGAACCTCTTTGGCGAGTCTGTCGGTCCTTTCATTACCCTTTAATCCTATGTGGCTGGGCATACCATTGAAGTACAATATTATGATCCTGCGTTGATACTTCTTCTACGGTTTTCGCAATGCAGTGAACTATTTCTGAATTTATGAAAGCTGCTCGTATATTCCTGATGATCTGAAATGTCAATTTGCCGTCGGCAAAATTACCCAATGACTTGCTTCTGTTCTTTCTCGTATAAACTTCACCGCTTAAAATATAGCGTGTAACGTCGGTGGAGAAGATCGATGGGACAGTTTTCGCAAATGCCTTTCACCAAGCTCCGTTGTGGCAAACGCAGAAGCTGAATAACCTTCAGTACGTAATCCATCTGCATGTGCCTGTACTGTTACACCATTTCTTGTGTACTAATTCCCAAACACAAGTTTCACAGCCCCTAGAAGCGTCATGTCTTCTTTCACGTGCACGCCGTATGCATCCAGAATACGCCTACAACATCCAGTACTGTAGATCAGGATTATTGCTGGCAACGCTTATACGCTGCACAAAGATTCTACACAGATGTCTGGAGCTTTCTCCCGCTCATAGTACTGTCAAAGATGGTTGTCGAGCTTGTGCGTGTACCAGGTAACTCCAAGTACACCGCTGTACCACTACGCATATCCGTAGGCTTCTTGCCACTAGCGAGTAGAGCCCTCTTTCAGTGGATGCTGGAAGACCATGAAGAATGGTCAAGGAGTAACTCGCCGTGACGCGAATCAACGCAACGTGTAAAGCTAGCGATAACTCGCTTCGCCTGGTAACATGTGCGACAGAACCTTGAGGCGGACTTGGTAGCAAAGCGCGTGTTATACTGCAGCGAACGAAGCAGACCTATGGACTTAAGATAAGTGCAAGATTTAAAAAAAAAGAAGAAAGCAATAACAAATTGATGACCTGATAGCCACGCATTCCCAAAGACAGAGGTTGCGCGCGTGGTCACGTTCCAAGAAATGTCGTTATTTTAAAAAAAATATCGCTAAATTCCCGGGGGTAGGCTTGCTCTTGTGGTTTACCTTCGACGAATGCACTTTCCGTCTTTCGTACTTTTCGGCATAAGTGTTTTCGGCATAAGTACTTTTCGGCATAAGCGAATGAAGCAGAGAGCACGCATTCAGCTCGCCGAAACCCACCCCACTGAGAACCGCGCACCCAATTAAAAGTAAGGGGGCCTTCGTTCAAGCACGACGGGGCCGCGTGATGCCCACGTGCCTCGCCGGCGTTTGCAGGTTGAGAGCGCAGCATCGTCGCTTTCTCGGAACTGCGCCCGCTGGCAGCAGGTGCGACGACCGATTCTCTTGAACATTCACGCGTGGCGCCAGTGCGGAAAGATTAGGAAACATATAGCTTTCTGAAAAACGCATCCAGCTCATGATTACTGCTTTGTACAACTGGTTCCGTCTCTCATAGCTACGCGCAGTCTATATGTATAGAAAAAAAAATCACGAGTCATGCCACTCTGAAGCTGGGTGACTAGCGAAGCTGTTTAGCACGCGGCACAGAGGCGACACAGAATTTTGAACGAAGGTACGAACGCATTTATTGTCCTGACGTTAGGTGTGCACGCACATTATCGTATCACTTCTGTTATTAAATGTGTAAGCATTTCTATGCCTACACTATGAGAAATGTGTCCTTCATATAAGACAGTGAATGGCTAACCCTCTTAAGGAAGCAATATATATATATATATATATATATATATATATATATATATATATATATATATATATATATATATAAAAGTGTGTGTGTGTGTGTGTGTGTGTGTGTGTGTGTGTGTGTGTGTGTGTGTGTGTGTACATGAGGCTCTCCTGATCTTGAAAATGGTGCTTATTGATAACTAATCTGCTGACTGCTGAAGATGCGTATCCAAGTGATGAGACGTATAAGCTTTCTACATAGAATGAAGCAATTTCGCGTCAAATTCGGGAGCTGAGTTTTTGCACACGCAGGTTTGTTGACTGGCACGAAAAATCCACGGAACCCTATCCATAAACAGCTTCGCTGTAGAAGGATGTAAGCAGATCAAGCGAATGCGCGCAGCGTCCCTTCAATAAATGACATATGACAGCTAAGAGTCTCAGCATTGTGATTGCCTAGTGATAGACGTCTTTGTTTACTCACCAGTATTCTTGTCTGATCCTCATGAGTTCTGCGGAAGTTCGCAAGATGAGAAACGAGTTTCATGAAAGAGAAATCAGTCATACATTGGATTTTGAATTTAGCATGACGCTACAAAGGGATCCCATTTGCATTTTCTTTAGAAGGAAAGCATCGAGGCCGAAGGTAGATTCGTCCTTACCGAAGCCAGCACCTGCTGCCTTTTCGTATCAGTCTCTCCAACAACTGAGTTAGCGAGGAGCCTATAACATGGGCGAGGGCCATGTTTCCAATGAAATGGAATCTTGCCATCGACTTGTTGTTTCGTGCTTTCGGGCTAATGCCAAGTTTGCCTTTCACAAAACCTCCGTCTATATATGTCCCTGAAACAGCCTTATGAAACATCGTTCCGGCTCATTATGTTCCATAATGCTATTCACAAGCAACGGGCCCAGCTGTCCACGCTTACCTAAAGCAGCACCCGTTATATATTTCTATGTGTGTTACAGCTGCCTAGGGCAAGCTTGCCTTTATTTATTTGCGATGTAGACGGGAGCAATCGCCAATAAAGCGCGAAACGTGCTCAGTTTGTATTTGTAACAAAAGTTAAAGGAGTAAACGAAAAAAAAAATGACAGCTCGTCTTATACCTGCTTGTACCCTGATGTGCAATGACAAAACTCGTGAAGTACCGGGTTGTCTCCAGCGATGAATGAAATGAACATTGCATTCACCGCACACTAAACTCATGATGGCTGTGACGGATAGAACGAGCAGTGTTTTCATCTTTTTATCTCCTCTCTTGAACAATCCTTGCAAATTCAACAATGTCGGCCGGGTAGCTTTCCTCTCTTTCCTTCAAAACTGCTTTTAACTTACAGTCAGAGTTTGCACGTGCATCGCAAGAATCACTTTGATTTCACCTCGATGGTGACTCACAGCGAATTACATACAGCGGGGCGATAGTGCGAATGTCCTCGTTTAAAAAGGCGGCGTGACAAGCCACCGTTCTGACACCAAAAGAACGAAGGGCAGGTCCGACGCACATGTTGGAATCTATATGAGGCGAAGCCTTAGCGAAGCGGTTAATGAAATGCTACAAATCGTTCGATGTCATTCCTGCGTCTTTCACGTAACGAAAACTGGCGCGCACGTACGTGTTCTGGCACGCCCGTGCAGTCGTCTCAACGAGTCAGTTGGCGTTGGCATGACAGCAGTGTACGCATCTGACCGTGGCCCAATGGTCAGAGCATCGTCCCGCTGCACCTGGTCACCTATGGTCCATCCCATAAGCGGGCAGGTAATTCATTTTTTTTTTCTAAGCGCGAGCTATTCGGGAAGACATCAGCAGCACCCACCAGCCACGGTCAGTATAGTCCGGGAGCGTTCGCATTGAAAGCTTCGCTTCAAAAAGAACAGCAGTATAGGTCTAGCTGTACTTGTTCGCGTTCTTACGTTTTCCACGCCGCCACGCGCAATTCGCGGCTATTCATCTCGTTTCCTTCAGCCGCGCTGCTATCGATCACAATACGAGCCAGCAGAACAACCGGAGCACAGGTGCGCAGTGAATCGCCGCGCATTCTCGCCGTCTCAAGGTCACGCACTTAAGTCCCGAACCGCGTGGGCCGGCCGGTGTCCGAGAGAAAGCGGGCGGGATGGCGTTGGCCGCGAGGACGGCGCGGTTCCCGGGACACGCCCCGTCGCGAGACACGCCGGGGCGATGATCCGTCTGGGACCCCCCCCCCCCCCCCTCGTCGTCCCATGCGAGTCACGGGCGGGAGATTTAACGCCTCTTTTTCACGGCAGCCTTGACGAGGATGACAATGGGAGCGCGTGACGTAATCGCAGCTGGCCCGCCGCGTCGGCGTGCATCACCGGCTAGTCCGTAGGTGGATCAAAGAAAGCGACGTCTTGTGCGGTATATAAGCGTGGCAGCTGCATTTTCATTGACGTCAGAGGGAAGCGGGTGGTTGGCTTCCTGTCGCGCGTGATGGGTGATAGAGGGGACGGGGTTTTAGGTTTGACCGGTCGCTAGGAGCCTGGATTATGCAACCACATTACATCAGTATATTTTAATCAGTTAATATAACAACTATCCGATTGTCCCGACTTATACGCATCGTATCTATTAAGGCGAACAAGCTACATAGTCCCTGCGGGATATGGATTCGCACCGATATATCAGATGCTGCGTTATCGAATTGACCTTGGAATGGACGTGGCATTCACGAAGCAGCTACTCTTTTAACTTTTACTACAGTACGACTCCGCGGTGTACAGCTTTCGTCGCCACGTTATATTTCCAAGCATGCTTCCATACAATGAACAGAGCTAACAAATAGGCTTATTATGACGCATGAAACAGAAGGTAGGTTATGTAAATACGGCAAGCGCTCTGTCGATAAGTGCACGTAAAATTCTATCGGCACTTTGCCGTTACTGGTCGGCTGATAGTCGCGTTTAAATAATTATTTAATAAGTTAAAGGCTCAAGTGGTCAATCGGAGGGCCCAAAACACAGATGTTTGATTTTATCATTACTTTTTTATGCCTCCAAGTAGCGCTATGGGTACGAGCAAGACAAGAAAAAGGGTGAGAGTCGCCGTTGGCCTGGCCGCATATATACACCGAATCGGTAAAAAGCACAGTTGGCTTGTACAACCTTGCAGAATGATAGCCCAATTATTAAGCGACGTTTTCCCTTACCTTGGCATCCATTCTGCAACTCCAATAGACCACCGGTTATTGGCACTACGCCCAGCTACATTTCTATCTCTTAATGTCGGCTAGAATATCGGCTATCCCCGTTTGCTGTCTGGTCCACCTCCGCTCTCTTGCTGTCTCTTAACGTGACGCCTAACACTTTTCGTTCCATCGCTCGTTGCGCTGTCGGTAACTTCTCAAGTTTCTTTGTTAGCCTCCAAGTTCGGGCCCCATACGTGCCGGTGGAATATGCGATGATTGCACGCTTTTCTTTTCAAGGTTAGCAGGGCGGGGGGGGGGGGGGGGGGGGGGCTTGCCGGCCGTGATTTGGCAATGCATGCCGCATGCGGTTCGACTCAGTTTTCGCAGCGAAGCTCTTAGCCTCTAGTTGGTCGGGATTTTTCGTGGCCTCATTCTGTACTCACCCAAAAACAGTACTGCCACCCAACGGCCACCCTGTCAGACCTCAAACGGCATCTGTAAAAGGGCTTTGTCTTTGAGTTTCCGCGTAACAGAATTATGTTTTCTCGTGTGTTCGAATTACAGTCCCAAGCTCTCCCGTCTGTTGCTTGTGTGTAAGCCATACTTTACGAATTGTCTGACGCACTTTACTTTGAGCATTCAATTAGTTCAATAGCTCACTTGCGATTGCCGGAGGGCCTTGAAGAATGAGGATGTATGCTGCACTTCCGCACACGTGCTTGCCCGCGTGATGTACGGCGCTTGTGGTGGTTGTGCTTGTTTAACATCGGCAACAGCTTTGCTGTACATACCCTTTCACTGGGGGGAGGCGTTTTTTTTTACTATTATTCTGAAATTTCCTTCTCACAAACAAAGTTCATTGTAAGTAATTAGTCTCCGTCGAAAGCTTTCTAACATAGCAGTTTTTATTTGCTCTTTCAATTAAACGGACAGGTGTTCACCGCGAGAAAATTGAGCACCCACACGCAACGCTTCGATCGCTCGTCCGTAATGACATGGCGCAACGGAACAGAAATCCTGCCCGAAGGCTACGCTTCTCGATTGTGATTGTGCGCTTCATGCAATCAGTTCGTCGTCTGCGAGGTGTTAACAGCGGCATCGTGCCCCTCGCTTAGAACATCCATCTCCGTTTGCAGCACGCACCGAACAATCCACGCCTTCGTGAGCGTAGTGGTTCGTTCGAATCGATGCGCCCACCTTTAAACAGCGCGAACATTTCGTGCGGACATGTGCGTCCGTTCTCACGCAGACGCCCTTGGTAATTTCAACAGGACATAAGGGCCGATTTACGCTCGAGCCGCCCATCGCCGCAAGCCGCACCGCACGCTTGCGAACGCGCAAAAAATTGCACGTATCCAGCACTCGTGCACAAGTTACCATTTACACTGTGTGCACAGTCTATACCTTACTCATTGTAAACCGAAATTTGTGCACAAGTGTATGATACGTGCAATCTTTAGCGCGAACGCACGCGTGCGGCGCGGCTTGCGGCGATGGGCGGCTCGAGCGTAAATCGGCCCTAAGGGCCTTCACCATTTGCACGTGATATGCGACTCTACAGGTAAAAGCGCGCGTTGACGCAGGAGAAAGCGCTCAACAAAGAATCGTTCTTGGTTTCGCGTGCGACGCCGTTGAGTAGGATGACTTACGTCCAAAATCTGCGCCTCTGCTGTGAAGGAGGCTGCAACGGATGGTTTATAGCGTATTTTCATGACTCAGGGTTCCTTATTTCAGTTCTTTATTATTATTATTATTATTATTATTATTATTATTATTATTATTATTATTATTATTATTATTATTATTATTATTATTATTATTATTATTATTTCTTGCCACGTTCACAAAGATGTCACCTAATCAGCGCTTTACTTTGATGGTACAAATGACGCCATCGTTCCGTTCACTGAACAAGAACGAAACTTTATTTGCAGAAAAGACTTCGTTGCCCTTAAAACGGGGCAACGACATGTGGTCGGGTCCTTATACCAAGGCACCGCTGGCCCTCGCCATCTTTTCTTCCCTCCAGACCAGCCTGAGCCACATATGGAACCCACAGGGTCACAGAAATATGTACTGCTGTAAGTTCTCGGCACTGGCCAACATTATAGCACAGACAAGGCTTGATCGAGCGGCCTTGTCATTGCGTGCTTCTTACAGGAGTCGCTCGTTGACGCTCTCTTGGAATCACTCTTTCTACGACTACATATACTAACTACAATGTGATGAGCAAAAGGAGAACAAGGTAAAAGCGGGGGGTTCCCGCTATTACCTCATTTCGCTCATAGTCTTGATTTTCCATCTCCCGCCTTTCCCGTGTTTTCCCTGAATTTCTACCTAGAATATATGATATAGAAACTTAGTTTGGTGGTAATAGCGACGTTACGTCAAAGGTAATACGCTTGCACAACAAATTTACGGCGTAGCTGTTGTTCGTTTGCGACTTTCACGAACGTACAAGAAATATTTAAACATTTTACCGCAGATAAGCAACGCAACATCGAAGGTTACGTAAAATGCCTGTACGCAAACTGCGCATGCATGTACGTGGGCTTAACAAACCTCTGGTAGCTGTATAACGTGCCTGTATGCATGACAATTTTGTATATGTATACATCTCAGAGTATCGCTACATAATTATGTAAAATGCGTCTGATACGTCATCATTACACATAACCAATGTAAATTGGACATCATTGTATACACAGTGACAATTAGTTCTTTTGGTCTTAATTATGGGATTTTACGTGCCAAAACCACGATCTGATTATGAGGTACGCCGTAGTGGAGGGGACTCCGGATTAATTTTGTCCACCTGGAGTTGTCTAACGTGCACCTAAATCTATGTAAGCGGGTGTTTTTGCATTTCGACCCCATCGAAATGCGGCCACTGTATCCGCGATTTGATCCGACGATCCCGTGCTAAGCAGCACAACAATAAAACCACTAAGCAACCACGGCAGGTCGACAATTAGTTGATGAATAACTGTTTCTGTTGGTCTGAATGGTAATACGTATTAGAGAGGTCATGTGGATCCAGACATTTCTGTGAAAACGTGCTTTGTGTAGAGATCAATACTTTGTATATGTTCGCGTCCTGGTGGATTGTGCCGGTCGTCGTTACTTCCATGCTACTTCCATGCTACTTCCATGCTACATTCCATATGAGAATGGAAGGGCCACGTTATTCAAAAATTTTCGGGCCAGTTAAGCGGGGGTGCTATTTGCACAGATATCGTGTTTCGAAAACGGCAGGCCTTTCAACTGGAGCAGGGAATATCAGCGTGTGTTGTCCCACGCTCCAGCCTCTGAAAATTTTAGAGAAACGTATACCCCCCGGTAGAAGACTAATGAGCAAACACCCCATTACGAAGTTCACTCTTTTAAGCGAGCCAGCAGCAGTGGTCATCAGCACTGAACCTGTCCAGCAACCCTGTCGGTTTGCATATCGGTCCACCATCGCACGATGGTATGAGCTCGCTTACTTTGGTGCAATTAATTGTGCAATTTGAGGAACTCTGACTGCAGGAGGCGCTTGGAAATCCCGTCCGCGTACGCATTCTTGTGGCCGAGCAGCTATATGAGCAACGAAACTGGCTTATTGTGTACGTGACCGGCTCGTTTGTCCGTTCGTTCGCTCGCTCGTTCGTTCAATGTTCATTCGTTCGCTCGTCGCGCCCCGGTTCATACAACGCACTAAGTGACGTATAAAAAGATATCTCACCAACGATCTTACGACTTCTAGCCGAGCTTGCTAACCAATATGTCACGGATGATAAGCGCAAGCAAGCTAACAATACTTATAAGAATACTTATAAGAGAATACGTATAGGAATATTTATAGGAATACTTATAGCACTGGGGCGTTGACAAAACGCCGACGTCGGGCCCATCTCGTGCGTCAAAGAATAGCGTTAATCGAGCTGCACTGTCCGGCTCACGTCAACTGCGTTTGCATTGTGATGAACGTGCTTTCTGCGAGATTTGCGTGTGTGTAAAGCGAATTCTAAATGAGCCTGCGAGGAAAGAGGAACCCAGCGTAGGCCGCCTTGTGGAGGACTCATAAACGGACATTGTCCTCTTAGCGAATGGTTAGCGCAGGACGCGGTTCCCGGTGACATTGCCCCAAGTGTCGTCTTTTCTTTTCATTTTTTTTTTTGTACTCACCTGACTGGCCTTTTTACTGTGAGCCGATTTGTCATGGTTTAAAAGAACAAGAAAGAAGCTAGACCTGCTTCGAACAGTATAGTTGCCTCTCTGTGTGCTAAAGAATAGATCCACCGGCAACATTTTCAGCAGTTGTTGCATAGTGAAACTTGCCGTAAAATCAACCTGCCGGTGACTTATTCTTGTGGAGAACGCCAACCTTACTGAAATCTGAGACAGGCCTAGTCAGAAAAGAAATAGTATCGGTATGTTCGAAAAGGATCCCTGCCAGGACAAATACACGCTCGTCAGCAACGTGCTTGTCTCGTGTCTGCAGTTTAGCTGTGTAACTGCAAGTATGTTTAAAATAAGGTATCTTTGTCTCACTGCTACCAACTTTTTTCCAACTCCTCCAGCAACAAACCCCGACTGAACGAGCAATGGCAGTCGCCGGATGAATGGAAGCTTACAACCTGGCGCAATTATGATACTAAAAAAAACTGCTAATTCTCTCCCTTCTTTTTGTTCCACCTGGTGCCACTGTATTATGTTGGGACGCAAATCATCGGGCCCTGGTAGAGCGACAACCGGAACATACTACGAAACACGTTTCTCAACATCTGGTAAACTGTTCGACATTGCCTGTTGAAAATTTCCTTCGCGCTCACCGAGAGCGTGACATAACGGTATTGAAGCGGATCAACCGATATCAGGATCGTTTTATAGGTCACGTTTCTCCACCGTACGTTTTAGGCGTTCTAAAAATGGTAAGCTCGTCTACTACTTGCAAAAAAAAAAACAAAAAGACACGGCGCATACGAACAGGCTCCTCAACATTGCTTTTACCGATGCCACTTGCCACTAAATGCCCATGCGCCGGAGATTTGCTGCGGACGCTCAGATTGGGGGAGGGGAGGGGGGGGTGAAGCGACGTGTGCTACTGTAACACCATGCTAAAATACCCGGATAATAAATTAGGGCACGCACCGTACCTCGCTAATCAACAAGCCTACAGGGTTGTCTCTGTTAACAAGAAAGGAAAAAAAAACGAGACAATAAAGAATAGTGGAGATCCAACGCGCACGTTCGAATCAACGTGAAGCGAAGCTGTCGCGAACCAGTTAAATCGAACGCTATAAATTTGCCCATTTCATTCCCGCGTCTTTGACGCAAAGAAAGAAATTAAAATTAAATTATGGGGTTTTACATGCCAAAACCACCTTCTGATTATGAGGCACGCCGTAGTGGAGGACACCGGAAATTTCGACCACCTGGGGTTCTTTAGCGTGCACCTAAATCTAAGTACACGGGTGTTCTCGCATTTCGCCCCCATTGAAATGCGGCCGTCGTGGCCGGGATTCGATCCCGCGATCTTGTGCTCAGCAGCCTAACACCATAGCCACTGAGCAACCACGGCGGGCATTGGCGCAAAGAAAGCCCATCGCTTTAAAAAACTAAAGCCATAATTTCACGCACGGCGCGCAGCCTTTCCACCCTTAGTGTTAACAATCGCGCAGTATGGAGGAAAACCTTCCGCAGTCGAGCGCACTTGTCACAACTAAAGCCAAAGAAAAGAGAATCGACGCAGGAAACGCCCGCACTTGGCAACTACGAGCAGAAGGGCACACTTTACGCATCGGAGACATTCCGATGCCATTATTCGTCGCCAGCAACTTTTAACGCTCTTTAGCCGGCTGTGAGAGGGGGGCGATCGAGGAAAACACCACGAAGGCTACGCGATGGCAGTAAGCCACAGGAGAAGGAGGAAGGACAAGAAGCGCCAGCATGTTTTTTTTTCGTTTGAAAACAACGGGAAACAGCGCAGGCAGACATCGCAAACAGATGTAAGGCAAGCGAGCGTGAACCGTTGCAGGGAAAGGTTGACGATCATTGGTTTGATGATAGAAACAGAGGAAAGGTACCGACCAGAAGCAATAAACAACCGACTGAATCTAGAGGAAACGGGAAAGCCACGGTCAATCGGCTTCCGAGACCCGCCCGAGTGCGGCCGATGAAAACCAAAACACTGCCGCGCGCTCGCGACAAAGCGACGAACAACTTGCGTGACGGCGTGCGTGATCGGTCTTGCAGAACCCCGTAACGATTTAGTGTCTACGCGACTGAGGGTTATTGTCCGGGGAAATTCCGTCGCAGCATCCCGTCAACCACGTCTGTCCCGCCGTACGGGTGTCCCAGCTGCCTGCGCATCAATGGCGACTGGAAGCGTTGTTGCCCCATAGGCGGACGACACGTGGCCAAAATATTTCTGCCCAGGCTTTCTTGTACAGTTACTACTTCAATTGGCATTCAAGCCAAAGCACAACTTGTGCTATAATGTATTGTAATTACAGTGGTGAAGAACAAACTAGGAAAAGAAAAATAAAGGACGGAAGAAAGGGAAATTAGCTGAAATAAATGTCCAGTTGGCCACCCTGTGTACGGGCGGAAGAGAGGACTCGGAAATGAAGTTTGTGGATAGGAACAATGTGACTGCGCACATTCGGTTGGTGTATTCTTGCTTCGGGCGCCAAGAACAGCGCTCGACAACGCGCTTTATCATATATATATATATATATATATATATATATATATATATATATCTCTGTGGTCTGTGGTATAAATATAAACTGTGCTCATTCGTTCCAAGTGGATCCGCCTCGCAACGTCACCGTCTACAGTTCGTAAATTGCAATATGTGGCGTAAAGACACTAATTCAAAAGTTCACTAATGTATTTATGTTGTTTAGATGATCATGTGTTTCGATTTCTCGTGCGAGTAAGACTAGAATTATGTTGCCTGCAACAGGCTGTTATTAAAATTTAATGAAACTTATGAATAATCACCCTGTATATCGTAACTCCTTATCGCATTTTTTTAAATTTTCTTTTTCTTACCTCTGTCATACTAGAAAATGTCGCATTACAATCAATACTGACAGTGGAACGTGATGCGCACAGCAACTATCATTTCCTCGGGTGACAGAATAAAAAAACAACAAGAAACGCATATTTGCGGCAAACCAAATTTGCATTCGTTGCTTATAGAGTAATGTTGTCTTGCACAACTGTTCGCAACTTTGGAAATACATTTCAATCCCCGTTTTGTAGTGCTGAGTGCTCAATACGGTAAATTGAGCTTATATTTTGAGCGAGTTATTTCGGCTTACATGGCCGTGTTGAAGTGTTGAATTACGGAACTGAGCTCATGTGACGATCTCCTTCAACTTTTCAATTTGAACATGTGCTTCAAAAGAATGTAAAAGACCAAACTGCCTCCACCCCCTCTCCCTTTCTTATCCCTACTGGAGACAAACCGGTTTCATCACACAACGACCACCGCAACCCTGCTGTTTCCAGCGTCGTTTCATCCTATTACGCGACCCCCACGAACGAGGCAATACTTTGGACAGCCATCCATAGCTCTCAGTTCTCGCCTGCATCTTTGAGCTCATGCAAATTTCCGCACTAGCGCGGATGCTACGTTGTCATGCATTCGCACAGGTCGGTGCGTCGAAATCACGCTGCAGGAGTTTCAATAATCTGAAGCCATCATGAAAAGAAGAAAAAAGAAAGACGACCGAACACCTAGCAATGTTCATTACAGTAAGGACGCTTCCAAGAACAACATCGAAGAACATCGAAATCACGCTACAGGATTGCACAGTAAATTCAAATTCTCAACGAAAGAAAGAGAGAAAGGGAGGGGAATGAAAGGAAAGGAAACCATAGCAGTTTTCATTTCATTCAAGTCGCTTTCCAGAACTACATCGAAGAACATCGTCGTTTCGTACCACGCAAGCAATATTTTACTTTAATTTTATTTTTTTTATTTTCTTGCTCCCAAGATTAGGAGCCGAAATTTTCAGAACGCGGACGAAATAGGTAACAGAGAGTACGCGACGAAAGTTCAAGTGCGTCTCCCTCAAGTGCTCCTCCGCCAGACGCAGCGCACTTTGGGACAGTGGGATTGTCGCGTCGAGCAAGAAGAGAGCACGCACTATACACACCATCCAGGTTTCCCGCGTTTTGTGTGGATTCCGCTACACGAGCTGGGCTCCTTGCTCGTGCCCCTTTCGCTCTGCGTACCACTCGAGGACTCGTTCACTACAGCGTCAGCAGCGGGAGCACCGAGGAAAGGAGAGACGGCCACCCCTGAAGCGAAAGGTCACGAGAGTATATACGCATTTCCGATTTATCCGAAAGCATTTTGGCTCCAGTGGCTACAACGGAATCAATGCACGTTCAGCAATGACGATTATTGGAGTTTATTGGAGTCCAGACCAGGTGTGGCAATAAACATTGACGAGCAAGAAAGAAAATAAAAGTAAGAATCTAAGCATAAAGAATGAAGACGCTGTTAGCCGTAACGTTTTGCCAAATCAGAGCGGCTCTCGGTATGCAACTGGTGGCCGCTTTCGTTTCATTCGGCTCCTACGCCTTAGAGAGCATTCGCTTTTCGTTCGGACAGTTTCACGCGATTTATGTTTTATGTGCGGTTCGCGACAGCATGAATGACAAAAATCAGGGGGCGCACAAGCGTCGGTTCGGCAAGTGTCACCAGAAGCGAAGAAGGAGGATCGAGACGACAAAGCGGTTACTCCCTCTGGATCCTTGATGCGTATGCTTTGTTTCACAGTATGTGAGACAAAATTTGGGCGGACAGCGGTATGCTTAAGCGTTAATTATTAAGCACCCGACTCTTTTTTTTTTACTTGTAGAGGTGTGCGCGTCTCGTGCAATAGCGGCCACATTTGTCCAGGGAGACAGAAGAGACGTGGGTGAAAATTTCGCCTGAGTACCAAACATGCGTTTCATCTCCGTTTGATGTGTGTCATGCACGTATAGTTCTGTGAGTAGCTTATTTTCATCTCGGCATTACGAAACCATTGGCCCACAGAGCACGCGCAGTACGCCCCCGGTACATTCGGCCTTTCAGGCATACCCACGTTAACCTTTTTCGCAGACGCGCTTGCGAAGGTCCCCTTTTGTCGTGTTCTGAAAACGTGCTCGCGGCGGTTCTCATTTTCGACGGCGCAGACGTGCTCTTTGTGCCGAACCAAGACTCTGGAAATCATTAGTTGACTAAAACGAGGAAAATATCAATGATGAATAAGTACTCAAAGCCCAGGCAGTGAGACAAATAATGAAACGTTTGCTTGCTCTATCTCTTGCCGCGAATGCACTGACGAATGAGTACGAGAGAATGATACGCAAGAAATTTTTTTCTGGGTCCTTTTACAAGGTACTTGACGTGGGACTTGGGTAACCCGCATGTCGTGTAGTGTAACCTCATCCTTGCTAGCCTCACAAATCGCACTTGGCGGTGTAATTAAGTGCCCTCTGTGAAGCCGCGTAGCAGTCGAACGCCACCTGGCACTTAAGGCAAAGTTTAATTATATTAAGCAGAGCAATATAAATACTAGATATTTGCATTAGTCATAAATGCTAAATAAAAAAGAAGGAAATAATTAAGCTCCATGGTAATTTTATTACATTTATTATTATTATTATTATTATTATTATTATTATTATTATTATTATTATTATTATTATTATTATTATTATTATTATTATTATTATTATTATTAATTTAATTTTTAATAAATTAATAATAATAATAATATTTTATTTTTAATTTTAATTAAAATTAAAAATTAAATTATTAATTATTATTTTTAATTAATAATTTTTAATTTTTTGCCTTTCATTTTTTTGTTTTTTTCTTTTATTCATCTCTCATCAATTTTTGTACATCTTTTGCCTTGTCTATGATATTCATTGGCACGGTCCTACAAGCCAACTAAGGCTTAGACCGGCCCTGCTTGTGTTGTTTTGTATATTGTGTGGCAATAAACAATAAACATTATTATTATTCATGTAAACATATATAAACGCCACAGACCACAGAGGGACAAAGAAATAGTAGAACAAACTAACCACTACTCTCCTAAAAGGGGCACCACGCCCACTCACTTGAAGAGGAAAGAAACAATTGCGGACTGAAGGGAAGGGGGGTGGGAGCGGGGGGCGCACCACAGCATAACACATAATGTGAAGAGTACGAGCACTACAGACGACAGTCTAATCCCTGTAGTTGATAAGAATATCATCACAGCTTTGTGCGCCTCGCATCGAGTTGAAGCATGACCTTTCGGAATGAAGAAACATCGAGCGCATTTCTGGAAAGATCAAGCTGGAGAAATTCGCCCAGCTGCGCAGAACGACAACTGTGACTATTTCGTACCGTGAGCTGAAACATTTATCTCCAACAGCAGTCTGAAACTCCAAATAGCTATACGGGTTATACGAGCCTATGGTCGCAACGCCCCATCTGGAAACCCCTCGTTACCCTAGGCTTCAAGAAACTGTCGCAATCTTTAATAACGTCCTCCGAGCGGATGCGCTCCGCCGTTTTCCTGACCCCACAACCGCCCATCGCTATACATCACACAAGCCACGCCGGAGCCCTATCCCATCCTCAGAAAACTGCGCATCGTTCCGCGTGGCCGGGGGAATTCCCTCGGCTCCAGCGGTGCTCCCTTGGCGTTACGAGCATCGGCGCTGCGACACAAATGGTTATGGTTGCGAACGGCCGAATTGGTGCTCGAGACTGGGTAGTTAGTGCAGAGCTTTCACTCCTGTTGCGCAAATAAAATTGAGACCCAAAAGCTTTGAGGAGAAGGGGTTTGACGGCTTGTCTTTCTATTACGACGGGATAAAAAGTAGATGTTGGCGCGAGAAGAAGACGCTGGCAGACTCCTCGTCGCATTAGGATTTACTGTGTTTCCGCTGTGTTGCTGTAGACTGCGACACCGTTGTACGGTGCGGACTAGAGAGAGAGAAAATAATGCAGAGAAAGGTAGGGAGGTTAACCAGAGGTAGTTCCGGTTGGCTACCCTGCGCAGGGGGAAGGGTTAAGGGGGATAAAAAGAGAAACAGAGTGGAAGGGGGAGATAGAGAGAAAGGGAGACAAGCACGAACAAAGCGCGTACAAGGACTACTGTTGAAGAGAACACTCCAATGTGAGGATCTCACACTGTTGACGCTCTAGCTGCAAGCGCCGGCTGAAACTAAGCCTGTGCTCTGCACAGGTGTGTAGAAGGTTGCCCGCGATGCCTATACCATAATTCGTCTACTGCAAATCCGGGTGACTGCGCACTTGTCAGATGGACGAAAACTCACACGTGCTCCACGCTCCCGCGTTCCCTTTACCAACAGGCTACACTGTAACATGTAACGTGCACACAAAGTGTTCGTGTCTTCTGCGGTACTTATTTACTCCCTATTCTCGTGGTATACGCCGACGTAAGCTACGTCGCAGAAACCGACTTACGTAATGCGGATGTGTGTATGCCACGATAGGCGAGAATCGACCCACCCGCACTCTGGGAATCGGTTTAGTGGAAAGTACAACTTTAGCCAAAAACTCATCCGCATGGTTACCACGTCGCCAGCGCATGCGTAATCGTGCCCCCGCCACTTCGTCCACGTCAACCCCGTATTTAACAGAACGGAAAACCGGTTATCCTTTCTTCAGCAGATATTGCGGAAACCGAGAGGGATCGCTGCTGTCTGCGGTTACATCCACGCTACGGCGGGCTCAATCAAAAGTTGGAGGGCGAAGACTGCTGCAGCAGCACATCGCGCGGCGTCTTTCACAGCGGTACACCGCTGGAACCGTGCCAACACCGGGGCTGTCATTTCTTGGCCGCGCGGTTCTATATAACGATGTTATTCGACAGACAACGCGGCGAAGAGACGCCTCCGATGTAAGCGGAAGCAGCGCGAACCTTTTGTAAACAAAGAAACGAAAGAAAACACGCACCTAGAGACTAACAGTGCCAATTCTGCTCTTGTTCTCTGTAGTCTTTCGCAGGCCTCCGTCCAGAAGATGTGTGCGCAGACTAGACAAGACGAGATTAGTAATGCTCATCCAGACATGGTGTTTCCTAATCGAAATAAAAATGAAGGTTGGTCAACAAAAGCGATTCATATACATATTTTCAAGACAAAAGCTATTTCTTCATCCGACAAAACAATGTTTTTATCAAGAAATGCCATTAATTTTTATTTATCTCAGAACCGTGCGATGACATGTTTATCTCACGATATCCTTACAAAAGAAATGCTCCCGTGACTTCTACCTCTCTTTTCTTTTTCCTTTTTTACATAACCAATCGCTTTATTTTTTTTTCTTCTTCTTCTTCAAACGTCTCAGTATCGGGGTGCTTCTGGCAGTCGCCTGAACGGCATCTGTCGTCACAGTCTTCATTTCAGCAAGCTGTGCTAAGTGGATCATTTAAATTCTGCCCTATCGGATATACAAAGATTTCACCCGAGCTTATGGCACCTGACAGATTACGTTGCTCACGCAAAGTGTAAGTCTTGTTCAGTGATCGGTAATACATTTTGGCAGGCTGAGTTTATCCAAACGGTTGCATACATCGAATATGGCTCGGTCTGAGACATCCAAAAATTTTGGCAGTATTCAGTTTGTTTAGATTGGCTTGTAGCTCAATGGAGACGCTCCTGATCATCCAGTTATTTGATGGCTCAACTGACGCAGTTGTACTCGACTAAAGTCTAGTGCATGAAATTCAGGTGGGAAGCTCGGGCCAACCAAACGTTCTTCCTCCGCTTCGCGTTTTAGCTGTCGATGACAGCCTACTCACCAACAAAAGAACACACATTCAGTAGCATCACACACGTTTATTTCATCAACTAATAATTGTAAGCTGACCTAGATATACAATTGCACACGCGAACTCCGCCGTTCATCTAAAGTCGAACAACGTTGTAACCCGCTCCACGCGCATATAGTTCTGGCTACGGTCTCATTTACTAAAAATCCGCACAAAATCTATATTTGCCCTACCTCTGGTTTTGTAATCTGCATCGACGTGAAGTACCTTCGAAATAAAGTACAACTTGGAGAGAGGGCGAGAGAAGTTATAAGAGAAAGCCGGTGATGTTAACCAGGCTGGGCCCGATTAGCACGCACATGTAAAGAAAGAAAGAAAACAGACAAGAAACAATTAATTTAAGCGCGATAGAACGTAAAGGGAAACCGCAAGACGCGTTCAGGCTCCACGTTTGTCTGTTTATTGAAATTGTCATGATGCTGACACTTACGCTGAGTAAGCTCAGGGCCGCAAAACGCTTAGAAAGAGGTTACGGGGCGTTGCTGCCTCACAACTTTAAGCAAGAACGCATATGAGGCACTTACAGACATGCGTTTCAATTTTTGCGTTTCAATGAATGCTGATAGAACACTTTGTCTTCCGCTCGCTCAAGGATACACCGCTCTACTGGAACTACACGTCAGCGCTTACGTAATCACGTATTGCCCACACGACGTTCCAACAGCGCTGCTTGCCGGCATATCCGACGAACGTTGCCGCGAGAGAAGCATTTGCCGTGTCCCGCCAAGTGGTCACCTGCTCAAAGCACAGCGAAACGTCGGCGCAGAGCAACGTACCACCAGCTCCCTTCGCATAGGAGCGGCATTCTTTACAGTTCTCTTGCGGCGCCGTCGAAATAAGAGTCACATGTATAGTTACACAGCGCAAAATTACACTTGAGACACGGTGTTGTAGCACAGAATGGATGCAGGGCGTTCGCTTCGAACTTGAGGCATTCGAGGCTTCGTGCGTTCATTCTCCCGGTGGCACATACCGAGGTGGGCGACGCGAAGCAGTGTGCCCGGCAGTGCTGGCGCTTCGATGCCGCAGGGAGAGAGACATTGTATGACGAATGGACCGAGTGAAGTCTTCCTGTAAGCACTCTGAACAGTGCTCGAAAGATTTCCGGCTCTCTCGCACGTTCGAGCCACCCTGCAAGCGGTAACGATTTCTTGCTCTCTGGAAAGAGAAGCTTGGGTGGAACAATCACCGGCGCTGACTGCAAGGCTATACAAAGCCTCAAGCGACAGTATCGTCAACACCATCGTGATCATGACTAGCACCACCACCATCCTGATCGCCCGCCAGGGTTAACCTCACGTATACCTAAATTAACTCAGTCTGATGTTGATGCTCGCGCACAACCTCCTTTCGCGATGAATCGCTGAGGGTTGAATAACTTGTCACGAAGAGAATAGATAAGCAACAGGCGCGGCGATCGTGAGAGCAAGGCACGTTCATGCACTCACTGTCCTTGTGAAAAGTTTCGACGCCGCACGCACAAAGCGAGCGACAGCATATACGACTTCGACCGATGCGCAGGGGTCCCTGTATACATAACATTCGTCGCTCAAGACTACCCCGGGTCGCCAGTGAGAGAGCGCCGCACTTTGCTAGCTTCGGAGCGCTAGGCGTTCTGCACGGGAAAGGAGTTCGAGAAGCGGCTTCAGAACTTCTGAGAAAGATGATCAATGATCGCCGAATTCAGGTCAAACACCGAGGTGAAAGCAAGTTAGAGACGAACACGCTCTGTGTCCTACACAGTCTTCTCTACACCGGGTGCCTTGACCTGAAAGTCACACTCACTAATCGTCTGAACCAACTTTCCCGAAAAGGAGTGAACTTTCGACAAAGGCATAGCCGCACTATAAAATGCAAACGAGCACGAGAAAGAGGCTGCCGAGCGTTCCGCGAAGTCTTCCCTCCACGCGCAGAGTGAAGTCGCTCGTGTCTCCCCCGCTCGTTTACGCTCTGTCAAGTCTACGCGGAGCACGCTCACTGGCTAACACGGTGTCGCTCATTAGTCGTCGCTCAATCAATGAGCGCCTTCCGCGAACCGGTAGGGCGTGCTCGCCTTTAATTAGTTAACGCGCTGGGCCTTGTTATGTAGGGGGAGGGGGGGGGGGGGCTGCAGTCATCCAACACCACGAAGCCAAACAAGCCTCAAACATTTCTAGAAAGAAAACAAAGAAGCTTAAAGCCTGCAGTTAAACAGTCCTTTCGAACAAACAGTATGCTCAGCCCATGCAATGCGCCAGCGTTAAGCGCAATAAATTGAAGTTTACTCTGGCTTAACGCCCGCGATGCGCACGATATCCATAAGCCGTGGATGCAAAATTTTACGCCTGAAGCGTTCTTTTTTTTTTTGTTTCTTATTTCAAATACCACACAAGGTTAGTCTACATACGATGCCTAATTGTAACAGTTTCCAGAACAGCCACTTATATAGAGTTACGACCTGACAGGGTATTGTCGCCCATAGGCGAGCATTAGAGATGTAAAAACTTCATGAAATTTTGAGGGGCGTGAAAAAATTTTTTCTTTTTTTCTTTTCTTTCATAAAAATACGCTAAATTGAAAAAAAAAGACGACTGCGCACAGAGCTATGAAAGGCACGACACATTTATTTCTCTAAAACTGAAAAGAATTGTTAATCATTGCATCACAGAAGTTCTAGCAGAGCTTCTCGAATAAAAATCTTGGTGCGATTTCACATAAAGGCATTGATTTCACATCAAAGCGTCAAGACCGACATTTGCATCAATCTGTGTGACATTAATTTCCAGTTTATGGATCCACGCTACGCTGTGCAACGGACCTTGAGGTTCGAGTGCACGTACACAAGTTTTTGCACGCGATCCCACGCGAGCCTGTTGCGTAGCTTGCAATGGTGTGCACAGTTCCGAACTCTGACCAGTTTCTTTCACGTGCCACAGAAAAGGGGGGGAACCTGCAGTGCGCGACAGGCGAGGGAGCTCAAGGGTTGGGTTGAAACAGAGTCGGATCCTCGATCACGTCGAGGATCCAGTTGATTGGCAGATAAACGTTAGATATACGTCAAAAGGAGTAGCATCGCAATAGAAGAATTCCGCGGGAGGCTGTCTCTTTTTTCTTTTTGTTGCTTTTTCAATTTTATCCCGGTTGAAAAAACGAAAAAAAAAGAACTTTTTTCCTCCGCAAAATTCAATGTTTTTTCAACCGCTTAGAGATCTACACCCTTTACCACAATATATATATATATATATATATATATATATATATATATATATATATATATATATGTGTGTGTGTGTGTGTGTGTGTGTGTGTGTGTGTGTGTGTGTGTGTGTGTGTGTGTGTGTGTGTGTGTGTGTGTGTGTGTGTGTGTGCGCGCGCGCTTCGTGCACTTTCTTCCACCGATACACAGCGTAAACGAGGCTGTAAGATTTGTACCATCCAAAACGACAAAAAATTACAAAAAGGCACATTCCGTTCGCCGCCCCATGTAAATGTTAAAGGAAGGCATTAAAACGTTCAGGTTCGATGAGCAAACAAAGGGCAGTGAACGTACGTATGCCCACAAATTCCAGATCGCCGAACTGTCACGGTTGGCGGCGCAGGTCTTCAACCCCAAGAGAACCGGGCGGCGAGCGTCATTGTCTCTTTCTGCGTCTGTAATATACAGGCGGGGTATTCATCTTTTTCACTTCTGTTTTTCCTTTCTTTTTCATACAACGCACGCCTTTCCAAACTGCTCAAGTCGGTCGCATTCTGGCAGCTTTGCAAACTGAGCCGATGACAACGGCGGCGAAGCGACAGCAGGTGATCGATCGTCGAACTTCGCACGAACAGACGTCCCAGCTGGAGCGCAGCCCCGCCAAACAAGCTCGCGCTGCCGCAGTTTAACGTCACTGAGGTTACTGTCCTGTCTTGCTCCCTCGTCGACCGACCAATGACTTCGGCGAAACGAAGGTGTCACACTGTGTGCGCAATGGCGCGCTTTGCGGGCGTGGTTTTTGAACGGTGAGAGATCGAAAGCTTCGCACACGACGTCATTGCGAAAGTCGTTTCTGAGCCCCTCTTGCAAGAAGCGTCGAAAGAGAACGGCAACGTTGTATCGTCCAGAAGGCAAGGAGGACGCAGAATAAAACGGGCAAGCATTTGACCAAACGAAAGACAGAAATGGGAAAATCCAGTCGAGGCTCCCTCAGCGGTTCGTTTATCAGCGCTCGTTTCATTTTTGCAGTGCCAGGACATTTTCTTCTTTTATATATATATATATATATATATATATATATATATATATAGACCTTTCAAAAAAAATTTTAAAAGATGAGCAACGAAGAAATGGACAGACGTCCGGCTTGCTGAGGCTCGCATGTACAGTTCAGACGTGACTGCTAGATAAGCGGCCTGAGAGTTCCGCCCTTAAACCGAATACAGCCGAAAGAACCGTAAACCTCGCCAACGCAGTAATAACATAAAATATATGTCAGTGTTTCGGCCAGATACACTTGTTTATCTAGCGAGACGTCGCTGTACGGTGTTACTAGTTCGAATAACTGAATTCGACTATTTTATTTCAAGAGGCCTAAAATTTTTTTTGAATTCCGACACAACAGGTGCGTTATCCGCCCATGAGGACATCATATGCAAGAAGAAGAAACAGGGTGCACTAAATAAACTAATTACGTTATCAATTCTTAGTTACAACCTTTACGGAACATGTTTATATGGTAAATGTAAAGGGAATTGTCATAAAACTCTAGTTCCGCGTTTCTACAGCTATAATGGCAACTACCTGATTACTTGATTGCCGAATCAGTTGATTACGCACGCGGCACCGCGAACCGAAGCTCTCCATCTAACCTTTTTGTGGCCAGAGAAGTGTGACGTAGAATGAAGCTGCCGTCGCACTTGCCTCCTCCCTTGATCCTATGCCTATTGGAGCTTTGCGCAGCTCCTGATTGAACCCAAAGTCGTTTCAGCGGCACGGTCGAAAGGGACTGCTTTACGGCCTTCGAGCCATCCCGTAATAAAGTTATGTTTTATTATGGGATGCATATATACGTAAGACGTATATATACGAATAGTGGCACCGATACTACTCTCACTAAGCTAGGAACAAAGATAGGTTTAACATTATTAAATTTACGTGCCGGTACCACGATCCGATTATGAGACGGGCGCCGCTGTAGGAGATTCCACAATAATTTTCACCACGTACGGTTCTTGAACGGCCACCTAATGCCTGATAGGGCGTATTAGCGCGACTGAACGAGGACGTAGAGAGAAACACATACACAAGCGCTGTCTCTGTGTATGTGTTTCTTTCTACGTTCTCGTTCAGTCGCCCTTATACAGTCCACGGTCATGGATTCTAACCGTGTTTTTACCACCTATATAATGCGCCTGGTCCATGGGCGTTCTTGTATTCCGCCCCCAGTGGTATGCGGCCGCCGCGGGCGGGATCGAACCGACGACCTCGTGCTCAGCAGCGTAACCCCGTAGTTACGAGGCAGACAGGGGGCACTTCGAAGGCGAACCATTCGCCGGAGGCAATAAGAAAGAATTATTTTCCTTCTCTTCTTTTTTTTTCTTTAGCGTTGCCGCATACTAAAAGTCAAATAAAGTACGTTTTTATGTTCCTCGCGTTCAGGCTGTCTTCCCGTTAAGGTTTAAGGAGTTCGAGACACAACGCCGGAGAGAGAAAGAGAGAGAGAGAGAGGAATACAGGAAGGCAGGGATGTTAACCAGTCAATAGTCTGGTTGGCTACCCTACGCTGGGGAATCGGAGAAGGGGAAGAGAGGGAAGAGAGAGAGAAGGTTAATAAAGTAGTCCATTACATAATAAGAACAACGCCTGTCAATTGTCTGGTTGGCTACCCTACGCTGGGGGATGGGAGAAGGAAAAGAGAGAGAAGAGAGAAGAAGAGAAAGAAAGAGAGAGAGAAGGTTAAGAAGCAGTCCAATACATAATACAGACAACAATAATACAGTCAATACAGACAACGCCAGACTCTCGAGTCTTCCTAGAAGTATTGCCGGCACCAAGATCTATAGAGCGTGGAGAAGACAAGAAACCCACTCGTGTTTTCATTTACGATCGCGTTAAACGCGGCGCACCGCAGAGCCCAGAAAGAGAAGTTTCACTGTGGAGCACGCATTTAGCTGATTACTTGGGCGAGCAAGCGGTAGTTCATGGCGAGCTCGTCGACCGTTCAACGTGACTTTTCACGCGCATCTATATACTGCCGCGCAACGTGAGTTTCACGAAGAAATACCCCCATATTTTTTCTTTTTTTTTTTAAACTGTGCACGATGGGGAGAAGACCGTACTTAGGCCAATGACCTGAATTAAATATGGAGAATCGTGCCCGCCAAGCCTCCAAAGAATGTCTGTTAAAGTTGTCACTGTTTCTCTCGTCCTTTGTTAAGTATGCAGGCGAACTACCCGTGCGCGTAACGAAGCCTGCGTATTAAACAACAAACGGTCCTGATTAGTAACCCTTGGCAATGGCCTGAAAGCACTGAAGCGAAGCCTGCGTGGGTCATTGTGGTGAAGTTTGACGATATATAAGCTGAGCAGTAGTAGTAGCGGTAATACGTGACATGCAGGTATTACCGCCGTGCCATTACCTTGACGCAGGAGTTTTAGACGGAAACAGCACCGTTTGCTAGCTACTTCGTACGATTACGCTCAGCAAAAGCGCGCAGTTGCTCCTCGTCGCAGCCACGAATATTACCGCGGTAACCGACACTGCTGAGCGAGAAAGGCCTCATGAAATGCTCTCAGATTATACTTTGATCTCATAATTTCATCCGACGAGTTCTTTCACGTAATACTTCGTAACCCGGCCCTCCACTGATGAAAGGAAATATGAAAGGAACAAAGAAACATTTAGCCGCAGCGTTTCCGTTATTCTTGAGCATCAACGGTAGCATACATGAATATATTCGATGGCGTCTCCCACTGAGTCTCTACCTCGTCTCCGTGCACTTTACGCTGCAGTGATACAACTCAGTAAGCTGCCGGTGCACCTCAGCTATTCCTATACTTAAACTCAACTTTGCTTTTAAATTTTATTGCAACGCCAAATCGCGTCTCTTCCCTCGTATATGTTAGCCTCTTAAAACGTGTATGTCACTGTTCATTTTTTTTTTTCGTTAAAAAAGCATTCTCTGATGAAGATGCCAATTGCTTGACAACATCGTTAAACACCTTGCTTCTTTCCTCTCTTAAACTGCTCAAGCACCTCAACGGTCGCAGATGAATGAAATCTGCACACTGTATACAGAAGCGACCACGCTTCGCCTCGCTCGCAACGAAGAGCGTAAACAGCTGCGGCCGGAGGGCGCCAATGGCATCGGCTTCAGCGGCAGCGCAGCTCCGGAACAGGATGTCCGTGTCCGGCCTCGTCGGCTAGGCCAATGAACCTTCCCTGGCGCCCTCCGCCGGCAATGCATGCATACGAACTGCGATTGCGTGCAGTAAATTATCCTGTAGCGTGACTGCCAGATGTTTCAGCGACGCCAACAACAAACCAGTCGGGGGGAGGGGTGTTATGTGATGGCCGACACGCCAGCAAGCCGAACGTATATATGGTCGTGTCCGTTTGCGCATGCTCGTATAGCACCCTATACGGATCCGCCATACCCTTGCCGCTTGCAGAACTCGCCTGGCTTTGCAATGCCAGTCTGCTGCCTGGTGAACTACATACCGCGTCTTGAGGTTCATGACGCCCAGCTCTAAGCTCCCAATGTCTACGTTCATAAAGTATAGGAGTATGTTATTGAGTTGAGTTGAGTTGTTGTAGGCTACTGGTGGGATTACCCTTGCAGTTGCTGCCGGAAATTGCTCCACCGTAGCGACACTTAAAATAAATAAATCATATAATCAGACACAGACCTCACAATCACAAATGGTCACTCCTCAGTTCACCATGTGGAGGCCAAATCCGTGTCCTGTAGGTGATTTAAAAGAAGGCGAGAGACCTCCTTCCTACACAACCGGTTCCCGCGCGCGAGAACAATGTCCTGAATAGAACTATCAGGAACTCCTGCCTTCTTGAGGGACCCGAATAACACCCTCCTTTCCGCGTTATCTCTTTTCTTTAAGAACTAACGGATGCATTACAGAATGCCCCAAGCTCACGGTGACCACGCCTCGCAGGAACTGAGGTAAACCAAACTAAAGACGAACGAGGATTCAACTATGCGGAAGTCCTAACCTCAGTCCTGCAGACGGATCCTCACGGGAAAACAGCAGGCTGCTGAGAAGAGGCACTACATTGTATTTGTTTGTCCGTTGTTGGTAGACCCCATAGACAAACAAGAAGATAGGATATACATTAGAGTTGGGTACGTCAAGAATCAAATAAGTAACCAACTCTTCCCCTTTCCCTATTATAACACATACGTACACATGCACCACAGCGACGCGAACATTCAAAGCCTACAGAAAAAAGACAAAGAATGACAAATAAAGCTAACCAGGAGAGGTGTCTCTCGTGCACGCGAGTGAAGTAGCGAAAATTCAGAACACTGTGGGACAAAAACACTAGTTACCGCACGCACGCACGCACGCACGCACGCACGCACGCACGCACGCACGCACGCACACACACACACACACACGCGCGCGCGCACACGCACGCACACAAGCAGGCACGCACGTGTGGTCGCGCAAATGTGGTATTCCAGTAAATGTTCCGTTTGAAACGTGTTTAAATTCGAATTGCTGGTTTAAATATGTGGGCCAGTTATACTGCCGACGATATGAATGAGCGATTCGATGCTCAGGTTCTATTTTACTGCTAGGACGAACGCGCGGTTCGGATTATATTTTTGAGCACGCTCTTTCCTCTATAGGGCCTACATGTTTCCCTACCCAAAATAAGTGCACCTGCTAGCAGCCAGCGCGCGTCCTGTCTTGTCTTGTTTGTCCCGTTCTTCTCGAGCAGTTTTTTTTTTTTTCGAAATAATGCACAAAGAAGAAACCGGAGGGGGGGGGGGGAGGGCAAGTTACAGAAATGTAAAGAGGTTGGTCATAAAAGATAACAAAGACACAAATTTCGGCGGCGAAATGTCGCCTAAATTACAGAAATGGCGCAGAGAGTAACACGTCCTCGTTCCTGTAAGTGCCGCTTGCTAACATCCGCGCTGTTTGCGAATGGTGACGTCAGTTCAGCTTGAGACTTTGAGAAGTTCGTCCCTGGGAGACAAATCCCTATATGCCATTCCTGCGATAGAATCACGGTGCGCGCTTAAACACACCAAGTAGATACGCAAGGCACGAGAGCCACGCATGTTTACAAAGTATGCCGAATGGTAGGCAGTGAGCCACAACGCGACCGCTTTTAAAAAAACTAATTCGTAAGCCACCCTCTGAACGAGGTGCACCGTAATGTCGCGCGCTACATTTTTACGGGAAACTTTACTGCGCCGAATTAAACTGTAAACGCTCTACTGCGGGTATCTGTACGAGCGTAGACAGCAACAGCAAAACAGGTTTGCTGTGCCCGCAATGTGCGTAGTTGCAAGAGGACTGCTGCCACGCGGGTAATTCGCTATGGCGTAAATCGCACTAAATGGTAATGGCACGTACCAGTGCCGATGGCGCATGTCTGCTTGACACCAGGTGCACAGAGACCGCTTGCACACGTGGCCAATCCCGCAGACGCAAAACTGACTTCTACACCTAAGGTAACAGCTCGTTGGAAGGTACGTTAAGTGAACGAAGCCTCCTCTCGGCAACACATGCCCTTACACGTGATGCGTTAACTCAAATTCGAACTCGTAGTATTTTCCTAAGAGGGACGTGGTTTTCTATAAGCACGAAGCGTATTTACTTAGCTTTACGCTAAACGCTAAATTAGATAGCATGCAGAATAAAACCTTTTAAAGCAGTAATAATACTGACAAAATGCGCAAAGCCAGTAAATTACACTGAAACTAACTGACACCCTTAAGAGAACAGATCACTCTATAATTCACCTCTTATGCACGTAAAGAGGGAAAGGTGTTAGTTTGAAATAGAAAGCACCCGCAAGGGTCCAAATTGGTTTACAGTGTATTTAACTATTTAATGCCCAACGTATATTGTATACATGCTACGCCAAGTTTGATGCATTAAATAGCTGATTTAAGCGCGAAAAACATGGTATAGGCCCATAGTTGCGTTTTTCATATTCTGGAGTGAAATTTCCTCAGCAGTTGAAAGTTCAACAAACCTATTACGAATTAATTACTACAATAATTAAGCTTTATATCAATTAACGTTCAATTAATTCTCTTCATTTTTTAACAAGTGTAGTACCCTTGGTCAAAAATGAAGGTGAACAAGTTATTCCAGCATTCGTTATTTCTTTTTATACGGAACCATTTGGGCATTACCGGATTAAAGAACAGGTTTCTTGCGCTGTCGTCGAGCCTGGTATCAAATGGCGCACCAACACCGGGAAATTCCATTCTACCGAAAATACGGCCGCAGCTATTTCCTGAATCATGTCTGTCACAAGGGTACCCGGCTCGTGTGCCTAAAGCCGATCCTTGCCAGCTTCTGTGGTTGTGCCCGGGAACTCTGTTTATCAAAAACAAAATTCTGAAACCAAGCCTGCCCCAGAGGACTGTAAAAGTTGATGCTTTCCTTTTTTTGCAGTATGTGCATCACGGAGGGCTGTTTGCTGTTTCTTTCTTCTTTTTACTACGTATATAGCGTGCTGCGAATCCCTCCGAATAAAAAAAGAAAAGCGAACTCAATCGAAGCGCAAATAAACGGTCGCCAACAAGGCCGTTCGCGGAAATCTAGCGCATGTAGTGAGCTCTGATGGCGATGTTTTTGACTGGAGCGCATACCGTATACCAGCTGGGCTGCATGCTGTACGCTCACTGCTTACATAGCGCACGTGTTGGCCCAAACATGTGCAATGATACTCAGCCCAAATTTGGCAATCGCACGTGCTGAAAAGACATGTTGCCTGCAAGCGGTGCTGCCAACAGAACAGGCGTTGTCAATAAAACTCGAGCACGGATGAAAGCCGGAGCTGGCCAACGAGAAGTCCAGCCGTAGCAACTGCAGGCGGAGCACGACAGGGCAAAAACGTCTTTACGATTACGCCCCCATCACCTCCCCACCCGTCCCCTACCACCACCACCACCACCAACACCGCCACCAATATAGATAGAAATGGACAGAAATTTTATACAAGAGTGGCAATTTAGAGACTCGGGAGGAAGGCATGCAAAGCGTGACAGTGCCCTGACTAGGCCATCTCTCTCGCAAAGCTGTGCACTCGCATGAACGCATGACAGCGGAACTTTAGTACATTAAGAGTATATGAGCATACATTATATCGAACGAATCAATGCATGGATAATCTAAATACATACATACGCACATTGTATACTATATATGCACGATAACGCATGCAGGAAATACGGAAGTTGTTATGAGTGAATGAATTATTAGTGATTATTAGAGTACTGACCACCACCCCCACCAAATGAAAGAAAGTATTGTGAAGAAGTGAGAAATAAAATGACACTGCACAGAAAGCAATATAGGACCAGCGCTGACTGCCAAATAAAATGCAAGCCGTCAAGGACAGGTCCCATTCCTTCGCATCTTACAAACGGTTCACCGAGGAATGAATACCAGAAGTCCACACTTTTTTACCTCATTAAAATAAATTTGAACAATATATAGGCATCTCGTAGATTACTTTTACCCTACTCGCCAAATAATATTTTGCCTATTTATATATTGTTTGGAGATACCGTTAATTCAAAGCGCCTGGTGTCTTACGTCCGCACATTGCCTATACGCACTGCCAACGGACTATAGTGTGCACAGAAATTACATACAGATAGCCTATATACTTCACAGATGAATTTCTACGAACGTTCTATATAATCCGATGCAGCGGCTCTCTTGATATGGCGTTCTCTTGTTGTGCATGTTGTCATGGTTTCGGTTCTCAGCTGTGGTGGCCGCACTGCGAAGTCAGCAGAATGCGCAAAATTTGGACGACGCTTAAGCTTCGCCTCTAAGAGGGCAACGCGATAGCATTCAAAGATCCCTGGGTGCTTCTCACGCTTGCCAGCAACTGCAGCTTATGTAACTGTAATGTTTACCGCGGGAAACGCTGGCGGCGAACGCTATGCACGAAGGCGAGCTTTCTGGTAGAAACGCGGCCTCTTACATGGGCCGCGATGCGGCAGAGGCGAGCGCCATCTGGAGGTATTGCAAGGAACCGGGCACGCCGCTTTATGGCCTTTGATACTTGCGCGCGCAAATCTCAAAGGCCATGGCTGGTCTATGGATGGTACAGAAGTGCTAGACAAGGCGTTTGTGTGTTTTTTTTTTTAGTTTTCGCGTCACAGAATGATGTTCTTTCGTATATTAAAATTTCAGCCCGACGCTATCATGTCTCTAGGTTTTGTGTAAGTCGTACATTACGATTTATCTCCTTATTTTACCTTGAGAAATGTAATTAGTTCAGTAATTTCCTTGCGCAACATGGAGGGCCTGCGTGGTTGGGTATGCGTGGTTCAAAATTCTTTTAGGCGAAGCAACGTCCGGCGCTAAACGCCGGACGCTGACACCGTATTTTCTGCGACACGGCGCCCGCAGTGCTATCGCGTTAATACCTCCGCGCACGAAGTCTTTGATGCACGTAGCTCACGGCGGTCAAAATTAGCCGGGAGCCGTGCATTACGTCGTTTCTCCCAGCCAAACTTTAGCTGTGCTGCTTAGAACCCCGAAATTAATGTGTTGACATTCAATATAATCGCAAATACGATCGTTCCAAGCCATCCGTTCGCAGTGAGCTCAATTCCAGGCTCCACTCTCAATCTTTCGTTCTACAACACACCGACCCGCTAAGATATCGAACGCGACCGCGAGACGGCAAACGATCTCTCTGGTTAGCTCGAAAGTGCTGTCCCGCAAATGCTGCACCCTTCCGCCACCGCTATATACCATTCGTTCATGTTCCTCCCTTCTACGTTCTCTCTGAAAAGGCTCCCCCGTAATTAACGACTCGTAAGTGACGAATAACGGACGGCTAATTACGGCCCGTTACACGAGCCAG